>NW_015169189.1:954792-961461 GCF_001447785.1 Gekko japonicus | reverse complement strand
GCGGCTAATAGAGCCGCTCCAACGTTGAGACGCTGCGGCGGGATCCCACGGATCCCCTGGCCGCAGCGCCTCTTCTCCCCGGCAAGAGCAGACGCCGGGGAGGACGAGCCCGATGGGAGGGGGAGGCTGCCGAACTGCGCATGCCCGAGCATGCGCAGTACGGCCGGGGGCTGGGATGCGGTGGCGCAAGGACGCGCCGCTGATCCCACGGCCGGCTGGGGGTGCTCCAGACAGCTGCAACCACCTAGATAGGTGGTTCGTTTTTGCAGCGGGGTAGCGCCATTTGGGCCGGATCAGGGACGGAGACGGCACGCTCCCCAGATGTTGAGGTGGGATCGCTTCCGTTTGCTCCGCCCCTGTTCCGTCCCACTCCCGTCCCAAATGGGCTCGTATGAACGGGGCCCTAGTTCAGCTTCCCTTCCCATTGGATATCATGTTCACTATCATGTTCCCTTTTCTTTTATATTATGCTGACAGTGCAATTAGCACTATTCTCTTGGACCCTACTATATATATTATGCCCTACAGCTGCTCATGCATTTTCTTGGTCTTCAGTTTCCAGTAGCGTATCCACTCCACTCTGGTAGCACTTTCTCATCCTTGATTCTCTTTTCTGGTGTGAAATTTACCTTTACTCCTGCCATTTCAGTCAGACAAATGTGAAATCTTTCTTTCACAATGACTTCATTTATTCACCTCCTGACATTCAGCTCATTAAAGCTTCACTGACTGAATACCCCAGTTTTTGCATTTGCTGTGGGACTACAAAGGGAAATGGTAACTGCTCCCAAATTCCTATCAGTAGTAAATTATGTTCAGTCCTCTGCCCTTTATAAAATTGTGCCCATATACATTCTTCTCAGCTTTCAGAGATTCCTATAAGAATAAATTATTTGAAAAAGATTGTGATGGCGGCATAGTTAATATGAACTCATACTTTATGTGATTTCTGACAATGGTCAAATGTTTCAGAACACTTTTAAAATAAGACTTAGAATGTTATGGTGAAGAAACAAAAACCCTTGACATTAAACATTAAAGTTTATTTCTGACAACTTTACAACCAATTTGAGAATCTCCAGGCAAGCAATAGCAAAGATGAGCTGAAAGCTTAATTTCTGTCTTGAAAGAGCTCAGTTCAGTGTCTAGATTACATTGTGTTCTGGATTCATATTCACCATCTTCCTAAATTAGATTTACCAAGTAAAAATGTATAAATAATGGAAATTTCTTAAGTATGCCACAGATCCTAGTCTGCTAGGACAGGCATTTTCCTTTGGTGCAAGGAGCCTGGGGAAGGTTCCTTACAGTGGAAGAACGTGTCTCTGCAAAGCAGAACAGACCCACAGGATCCACCCTGCTCTATTTTCAGTTCTATTGCTAATGCATACAGGTGCACATATTCAGTCCAGTTATCCAAAATTACTTCCTGAAATTCAGTTCCTATATTGGTCAATTTAGTCTTCTACAAATTCCTTCATTATCCAATAATTTGGTGGATGTAACAATTATCCAGGGAGTAATGCTTAATAATATAATGCTTATGGTCTGATAGGTAATATTTTCTTCATTTTTCTTAATGTGTCATTTCCTTCAAGCTATTTGTATACTTAGGGGCATATTTCTTAATTCATTCCAGGAATAATTTTGCATAGGTTGCAGTTATTTGAGTCCAAATTTTCTTCAGTTCCCTCTGGAATAATGCACCACTTCATACATTCAACCAGAGATGCTGTTGAATTTGCATGATGAAGAAGACTTCCCCTTCCCCTCCACACATAGATAACTGGGCCCTCTGTTCATTGCAAGGAGATATACCTTATGCAATTCCTTCACTCCCTCTTTCCCATTACTATGGCTCTTGCCCTTACTCCAAGCCTCATAGAGTGAAAGATGTGTATAGCACAACCAAGATTTCTATATGGACAAAGAATAAGAGTTTCAGCCACAGGTAGCAATATGGGAGGTGCTATGGTGTGAGTAGGAGGAGGAACCAAAGAGAACTGATAAGCTAAACAGAATTGGGATAAGAGTAAAGAAGGCAGCAGAGAGAACTCCAAAGGTTAGGCTTAGGTCCTTGAAGATGATATAGAAAGGAGCCAAGGGATGGAAATGAATTCTGTACTCATAATGAAGAGAAATAAGATTTCAGGAGTAGCCTTCTGAATTAAAAACAAACGAATGACCAGCCAAGACCTATGGAGGACATCTAATCCCCCCACTATTTCCTTGTTCCCCTCCCTGAAAGTAAGGGTTGGAATTAGCATGAGACTCTTCATCAGAGTCAATAATTTAGAACTTCAGATCCAGATCTTCACAAATGTTATACAAAACTCACACCACTTCCTGTTATCAAGGTGCATAATGCTTCAAACTCATAAGAGATGGTAGTAGCATGAGACTCTTAATCTCAGGGTTGTGGGTTCAAGCTCCATGTTGGGAGCAATTTTTTTTTTTTTTTTAAAGGAGAGCTACTAGCAACCCTTACAAGTTTGAACCATTATGCTCCTCGATAACAGGAAATGGTGTAAGTTTTGTATAAGATTTCTGAAGCTCCAGATCTGAAGCTCTAAATTATTGACTCTGATGAAAACTGGAAACGTCAACCTAACCTAGGAGGCACATTAGCCTGCTGGAACACTGAACACTGTTACTCCTTTTCAGATTGTGACAGATTATGAATGGAACGACTTTTTCTGGAGTTCATATTAGTCACAAGTCACTTTGTCATTTATTTGCTGACACATGTATGGGAGAGCGGATCTTTTGTTTGGCTGCCAATTTTTTTTCCATGGCACAGCATTTTTTGCTTAGACTTGGACTTTGAATTCCTTGTGGAATTTTTGCTAGTTGGTATTCCCCTTTAGTGTGGTATATTTTCTTACATTGTATACGTTTGTAACTTAAATTTATTTATCCTAAATACAAAGTTAAAAATATACAAATAGAGTTAAGGTTGATTATATTATTTATTTAAGAAGATTGTTTCATAAGTCTATCGGTAAAATTTGCATGAATTATACAGACACAGTGGTTTATGTGAAATTGTGGCATATACACTGTGGTCCCTTATAATCTCCTATGAAGTAGTTTAGGCTGATAGTGACTGGCCTAAGGTCATCCAGTGAGCTTCCATGGCACAGTGGTGATTCAAACCTGGGTTTCCCAGGTCTGAGACTCTAACCACTATACTACACTGGCTTCTGTGGGCGGCTGCTATTGAACAGTAGCAAGCAGCCAGGCCTGGGTGAATCATACAAGTCTTGTGGTAGCAAGTTGCCTGGTAGTTGCTGGTAGGCCTGGCCCTGATGAGTCCTCCCTCAAGGGTCCAAACAGGCCTGGAAAGGGCCCTGCCCTCCCCCCTGCCTTTCACAGATTCAAATCAAGGCTTGAAGTCTGTTGTGGTTGACCAGCAATGGTCATCAAGGACATTCTTTCTTAAAGCTACAGGTACTACATTGATCCCCTCAATGTTTTTTGTTTTAATTTCAGGTCTTCCCCCAAACTTGGCACTTTTTCAGGTTTGTAGAAAGATTGGTCTTGTCTGTTCATAGCTCCAGTCTCTGGAGCTAAGTACCCACAGAGCTGGCCATTTTGAGAATTGGCTGTATTAATGCATGATAAATCAATTTCAATCAATCAGAACCTTTATTGGCATATTGCTTCTCGGCCTTTTGGCTAAGATCAAGTGTAGTGTGAGTGATAAATCATGTTTTCAGGCTTCACCTTTAGTTGAGGCAAGCTGTCCCATCTCATATTTTCAGACATCTTTTGGGATTACCCTGCCAAGGGGACATAGAGTACCGGGTATGCTTTAAGCTAAGCATGAACAAGTATTACTGATCTGATCTCTATGTCAGAAATAGATAAACCAATTGTAATTGGGAACTGAATTGTGCAATACCAAATTGTCAGCTAACTGATTGGATAATTACTTCAATTGACATTAATTATATGACTGAGTGATCAGTTATCTAGGCAAATATATAAGACTTTTTTAAAAGCAGCAATGTATGTTCTACTACTTTGAACGACAGAGCCTCTTAATCATTTCCGTGTATGGGCAATATTTGGTCACTGTGTCTTCTGACATAATGAACTGAATGCACAGTGTACTTGCTACTTATGTGACTATTTCTCGGCAGGTTCTTCGTCCCCTTCTCCCCCCCCCCCCCACTAATATTTCAGTTTCATGTTACTACAGCCTACATTCTTGGCTGTTGCACTGGCCGTATTGCAATACTATATAAGATGTTTACAAACACAAGGAACAAAAATGGCTTCAGACATTTTAAAGATGCAGCAGAAGATACAACTGAAGAAAAAGCCCAAGGAAGTTGCAATTAGAGCACAACAGATGTGAGGAAGATCACAGAGTTTCGTCCATCTGCATGGTGAGGGCAGAAAATATCTAACCCTTCAAACCCTGCTCATCTTTACTGATCAAAACTGAGCTCCTTACACTGTTATTAGCATTTCAAAGGAAAATATATGGGTTTTAAAAGGATAATTTTTATCATGTTAAACTTTCTCCCATTTTTTTGCAACCATCCAAATCTGGGCAGTGTGAGCATGAAGTTTGCCTCTTACACATAAATGGAGTTCCATGATCTTTATTATGTCTGTTTGCATTCTTAATTTTATTAAGCTTCTAATTAAACATACAAAAAATTACTTGAGCAGGGAGGGGTACATAAGCTGCATATGTAGAACCAACTGGAAGGGGTTCCTTTTTTAATCTTATACTGGAAGTACATTAAAAGATGTGTAAGTCAAAATGAAAAGTCAAGTGCTGGGCTCTTGTACAATTTCCAGTGGGTGTTCAGTGACATTTGAGACTATTGGTTTATTACACACAGGAATTCAAAATAAATCTGTTGCAAGGTGAGAAAAGTGACTTCTTACTGAACAGAATATTTTCTCTCACTCTCTCCTAGAAAAGCTTTAGCCTGACCTTTGACAGCAACCTTAAGGATATTTTACATTCTATGATTTGTCATTATATTAAAAAACTCATCCTTTCCCAACACAGAGATTTTTTTCCCCTGAGTTGACCAATTCTATTCTGTGAGCCTTTGCCCATTTCTCAGAAAGGGCAAAAGAGCAAAGACAAGGTAAATTATTTCCTTATCCGTAACAATTTATGAGCCCAAGCATGACTAATTACCATGGAGGAACTAAACTACAACAGTAAATATGCTTTAAACCAATACAGGTAGCCAAAGATTAGATTATATTCAGCTACATGCATGAATTTGAAAAGAAATATATTTTGGCCAGTCTCCAGATTCAGGGAGACTGAGAAGGTCAGAAACTCTTGGCATTAACCATGTCTGCAAATGTTCTCTCTGTATACGGATGTATGTTAACAATATGCAATTAATTTTACTAATCCTAGAGAGGAGAAAAGATAAACTCACATCAAAAAGTTAGAGCATGTTTTCCATATTTTTATCCATTGTGACACCAAACTATGGCATTTACTCCTCAGGAAGATTCATCTCCCCCACATTATCATTTTCTTCTACCAGCAGGTGAATACTTCATTATTTTGTTTGGCGTTCCATCACTGACTCCCCTCAATTATATGCTTATGTGTCTCATTAATTGTTGTTTTGAATAGAACAAAGTTTTAGTCCAGTGGAACCTTTAAGACCAAAAAGTTTAATTCTGGGTATAAACTTTCATGTGCATACACAGTTCTTCAGATACATTGAAGCAGACTTCCACAAGCCTTTTAAATTGTTATATTTTTAATTGTTTATGTGTGTGAATCTATATAATTTTAAAGCTTGTTTTAATGTGTTGACTGTTTGCTGTCTTGTGTGCCTCAGTTGGGTGGAAAGAAAGTATAAACATGTTTTAAGCAAACATATAACTTGCCCATCTTCCTATACTCTTCTCTACAAGTCTGATTTTTACAAGGTTATGGAAATAATCTTCTAAGAACTAATTTATGCAATAGTCAAATGTGGACTCTCTCACAACTTTAATGCTACTAGCTTTTTTTCGTTCACGAGGTATAATTTTAGCTCCAAACACTGTGGAGCTTAGAGGGAACATTGCTGGCAACTAGTAGAAGAATGCCTCATCCTCCAACAAAATAGATTCAGGTGGGTAGCCATACTGGTCTGAAGCAATAGAGAAGAAAGACACAGATGTCAGGAGTAGAGGGACCATCCAGTGGTTAATATACTCCAGTACTGATATGCTACGGTCACCTTAAAAAGTGACTCCAAAGTGGATTCACAGTGTTGTGGCCTCTTTTTTTCAAATTTACACTTCTATGCCTTTTTACAGAGCTGGTTAGCTGGTTTTATGATTGGTTGTGTTGTTTTTGTTGTTGGTTATTGTGACTGGTGAAAAGAAATGATTGGCACTAAGTATTTTAAATTAATTAAATCATTATTTATTTAATCCATCTGAAAAGGAATGTTCTCATTGGATTAGCTATGATGGGCATTGTAAGATGTCATGTTGTTTTCATCTGAATTCTGCTGGCAATCCAATAGTCAGTTGTGTTGCTGTTATTTTAGGTTATTATTTTAGGCTGTCACCAAGCACTGGTGACAAAGAAAAGGTAGAAAGAAAGAAAGAGAGAGAGAGAGAGAGAGAGAGAGAGAGAGAGAGAGAGAGAGAGAGAGAGAGAGAGAGAGAGAGAGAGAGAGA
>NW_015169189.1:902972-954774 GCF_001447785.1 Gekko japonicus | reverse complement strand
AAGAAAGAAAGAAAGAAAGAAAGAAAGAAAGAAAGAAAGAAAGAAAGAAAGAAAGAAAGAAAGAAAGAAAGAAAGAAAGAGCAGAGCAGGAGTTATAGCTAGCCGAATGCCAGATGTCAGCAGTTTGAGAAGACTTGAAATAACCTTGTGTTTTTTAGGGAACTACAAGGGTGTACACAGATATGAGGGCTTTTTTAATGCAATCAAGGCAAAGAAAAAACCCCTACGCACATTATGCAAATGTGTTAGCAAATGTAAAATGATAAATTAGCAAGTGACTATTTAATTATTACTGTGACTAATTCCTGTAGATGGTGACACAACAAATGAACCTGAACTTGTTCTGGTTGACTGCAGGGTTTTGTTGAAACGTTTCCATTTGGTTTTTGTTTGCTGCTTGTGTAGCTTGCTGAAGGAGACAGCATCTGTTTAATGAGCCCCCACTTCATTACTGCGCCGTTCTACTTACTGAGTCATTCTCCTTAAGTATTCAGGCTGTGTAATCTGGTGTTGTTTTAAAGCAAATACTAATTTATGATTACCTGTCACATTAGGCCATTGAAAATTGTACTCACACTTCCTTGCATGAGCAGAATGCTAATGAGCCGATTATGGATTGTTGAAATGGGTTCTTGCTAACAATCCAGGAGCAAATATAGAATCCAGGTTTACTGGCTGGGCAATGAACTCTGCTTTGCAGAAAGAGAGGAATAAAAAATTTTCATTTGTAACATCAGCAGGCTGATGCATCACAAGCCATCTCATCCAATAATAGCTTGATTATAGGATTATTAGAAACTCTGCTGGGTGTTTCAAAAATACATGTATCAAATATAGGATGTTGTTTTCAAAGGAGAAATTGAAAGAGAATTTTTCATATGAAGTTTTCATATCAGAAATGCATGGGCCATTTTGACTTGAATCTAAACCTTAGAATTAAAAAAATGACCTTACAGGCACGTCACATCAAAAATGACCTTACAGGCACGTCACATCATCTGTGTACACACGATCTCTCTGTGTGCACTGAACATGCAGAGAAGGAAAGTGGGTATGAGCATGCTGGCCCATATCCCTGCCTCCTCATGATCACTGGCTTATGGGCACAGCAGCTATCCATGGAAAAAGTATCTGCACAGACACTCCCTCTCTGTGATAGTCCATGTTCAGAAAGCTGCATACCAAACTAAGAGGAGGGAGCATATATGCAGACTCTTCCTTTGTGAGTTTGTACCATGCAGACAGGCCTGTAGTTACAGTGGGGCATTTTGGGACCCTGCCGCTTTAATTGAAAGCCCTGCCCCACAAATAGCCATGCCAGAAATCTTATTTTTGAAGATGTTTTCCAAAGGCTCATGGGAATGCTTTTGAAAGACTCACCATGACCTAGGTGGTATACAGCAGGACTGGCCTAGCAGAAAGGGGGATTGTTGGAGATGTATTGAAGTGCCTTCTTGAGTGCCTATCTAAGGTTCCATTCAGACGGGCACCTAACCCCGCCATTAGCCCGGCTCTAATTTGATCCTGATCTTTTTTATTCGTCATTGCATGACCAGACAGGCCCCCCCCCCAGTGAATCATCTTACCACGCGCTGCCTCCACTGTGGATTGTCTAGACAGCGTCCACTGAATGAGGTGCACGTGGTGGCTTTTTTAAAAAACAAAAGTTTGTGCATGTGCATAGGAGTGATATCACAGCCTTGTTTATCCGCACATGCACAGAATCAAGATTTTTAAAAAATGGTGCCCATTCAGGGTGGTCTGATGTCAGACCATCCCAAACGGGCACCATTTTTAAATTGTGCGCTGGAACGATCAGACGGGGGAAAGTCTACGATTGGCCTGTCAGGAACCGAAAACTCCAGATTTTAACTAGTACCTTTTTAGTACGGCTCCGAAGCATGGCAAAACAGAATGCTCATGGAAGATGGACGTTTCCCAGATATTGATGTCTGGACATTACATTTAAATTCATGAGGCACTCGTGCCTCGCACAGATCTAAAGAGCCATCTGATCAGACTCCAAGCTTTCTTGCCTTGTGGAAAAGAATTCAAAAGGCATTTAAATGCCCTCTGAACTGTGTTTTCCTAGGAACTAATGCACTGGCTGCCCTGGCTGTCCCATGCCTCCCAGAAACAGCATTTTTGGGGAGCTTCGAAGGCTGCAGTGGGAGGGGTGGGAGGGAAGTTCTGTTCTTCTGCTGCCAGTGCCTCCTGGTCTTGGATCCAGTCATGTGAATGTCACCACTGGCCCATTGTCACAGGAATATGATGACGACTGAGAGATGTGATTAGTTTTCTTTTTTGGAGCCCATTACAGTGATCAAGATATATATAATAAACATTATCTGTAACCTTAAAACAATTATCCAGCTCTTGTGACATTTTGAGAATGGTATTATGGAACCCTCCCATTCTTTGATAAAAGATAACGAGTGAGTTGATTGATCTATGCAAATGCAATTTATCATCTGTAATGATACGTGGATTTAAGAAAGAGGACATTCTCTTCATAGGCCCACTTTTTAATATACATAATTAAACTGGAAAAAAGAATATTTTAAGAGTATTTGTTGCAGCTACTTTGAAATATGATTTGGACAGGACAAACAGTTATCCTTTACATTTTATTTTAAACAAAGGAATTTGTTCATTGGCCTGCATGCATATAGTGTGGTAGCAGTAGTAGAGTATTTTATCCTGCTTCATAATGAAAAGGTAGCTCACATCTGTTACGTTAAAAAATACAGCAATTAAAGTATAAACAAATCACATTCAAATGTCTGCAATAAATCCCAGCCGTAAAATAAAGGCAATTGTAATAGCAAAAATCAGAAAACAAGAGGAAAGGAAGGATGAAAACCTCAAAATCAAGGAAAATGGTATCTGTAAACTTAAAACAGCTATTTTAATTGTTTTTTAAGAATACAAACTTATGCACAGTAGAACAAGACAATTGTCCAGAAGTATACTTATCCTCAAACCTGCCCCTAAATGGTGTCCCCATTTAAATTATTGTCGTTGTTTCCCTTTTGTCCCAGTATCCAAACCCACACTGTTATCAAAATAACAGTGTGGGTTTAACCAGTTTATTTAAATGTGTTCAAATCTGCTGGTCTGTGTTAATTACGCTAATATTTAATAGAGGGGGGGGCTGTGCTAGGCAGCTTGTGCATGGCTGTCTTTGTACTGGCAAATCCACCCTGGCTCCAAACCCAGGCAGCACCTACCGCCGGTCTTGTTTATCCTCGGCCTCAAATAGAGTGCTGAGAGGTGCCCAGCCCCCTACCCGGATGCACCCTTAAGCCACTACCAGGTTCAGGAAGATGTTGCTGGGCACCAAAGACACTTCTTTGCAAGCCTCATCCCACTGCTAAACCAGTGATGGCCTGTTCAGGACATGCTCTCCATCAGGCCCAATGGCCCAGGGTGCTCACCGTTTATCCCTACCTAAATGAGCAACCCACTCTATCCTTGTCAAACAAGGGGGTTAGCCTTGCTTAACCCCCCTTGCCCCACCTGTGATCTATCAACTTCATGCAGGCCCTGAGGTAGATCAATTAAGTACAAATCACAACCCTCTAAAAGAGATGAACCCCAACACCCACCAAATAGATGAAGCAGGCCTGATTGCCTGATGTGAAATGCAGCCTACCTCTGGTCAAAACAGCTTTCATACAGCCAAGTCTACCTTGTGCCACACTTTTCAGCCTTTGGGGGCTCAACTGCTCCCCTCCAACTCTGTCTTTGCAAAGCTCAGACAAAGTGATCATGACTCCCACTATTACTTCCTTGCCATATTTAAATCCCTAATTATTATGTGCATGAATCCCTGGGTTTGCACTAGGCCATTCTCACCCAAGTGCAGTGCCAGGATCTCTCAAAACCTGGTGCAGAGAAGGCAGGAGTTGGTTCCATAACAACCCTCTTCTACCACACTGAGGCACACTGCTGAGGGGGTACAATCCCAGCTACATCTAGGTTCCACTGCCCAACAGCCCTTCTGCTGGTCCAGAATACAATGGAATGCCTCAGTACTAGTACTCACTGGGCTCCTTGGTATTCCTGGGCCTGAAAAATAAAATCAAGCTGCTTATCTAATATATGCTTCCATCTCTCTGTTCTTTAAATAGCTTGTGCATACAATTGAATAATAGACAACAATTAAACAATAGTACTGATGAGCTTCATGATGTTTTAATCTTTGTTTTTCAACAATAGGGTGCCACCAAACAGATGATGATGATGTCAAGATGAACGGACGAACCTCCCGAGTTACCGTTCGTTTCGAAGTTTCTTTATCAAACAGGTCTCCTATCAAGAAATAAATACAGCTTATAGCAGGGAACCTGCTGACCAAACTCACATCAACTTTAACAATAAAGAGGAATACATACAGTTCAGCGTTTTTGTGCAATAAAGTCAACCACAAGGGTGTTCTTAAATTCTGTGAATAAAACAATTTCATTATAGCCATAATCTTGTACCATTAATCTATTAAAATTGCAACATTCTAATGTGACCTACTCATATCTTACCAGATAACTTCTTCCACAGCTCTTTAGTTACACCTTTCAATCGGACAAGTCTTAACCATTACATGCATGACTTTCAATATATTAGCATACACAAACCACGTGCTCCATGTATTGATGATGCCAACTTATCATGTACGATGCTCATGCCAACTTATCATATACAATGCTTATAAAAAATATTTTTCTTTGATTTACTGCAATTTCATATTGACCAGGATTATGTATAACATCCTAGCATTGTCTGTAATCCATTCAGGATATCCTCTATCCTTAAATAACTTACAGAGTCTATCTGATTCTATCTCAAAGTCTGCATTGGTGGTGGAATTTCTTTTAGCTCTTAGGAATTGTCCATATGGGAGATTGATTTTAAGATGGTGAACGTGATGAGAATTGAAATGTAAGACAATTCCAGGCATGCCTCCAGCAGCAGTTAAGCTGGAGTGGAAGATTTCTCATGTCCAGACACAACAGGAACCATCTCCTCTCATACTAGCCTGCCTGCTAGATGATCTGCCTCACAAGTCTGGTTTCTGTGCCCCTGCCTTCAGAGGTGAGGTGGGCAGCGAGGTTTACTGGTATCATATCACCTTTAGAATGCCCTTTCCCTTGAGACTCTCCTGCTACCTATCTTTTAAAAGTCAGACCAAAACATTTATTTTTACTCAGGCTGTTAACTAAGGGGTTTTATCTGTTGAGCTATTTTATGGTCTGCTTTTGGTCTGAGGTCTCTTTTAGGGATATTTTTAGGGTCAAACCGAAACATTTTTTTTACTCAGACTTTTAATTAAAAGGTTATATCTTTTGAGGTGTTTTATGGCCTGAGGTATGCCTTATGGATTTTTTTAGGGTGATCAAAGTTTATTTTCATGACCCTGGTTTGTTTTTAATGGATTATTTTGTTTTTATATCGATAATTTATAATGCTTTTATAGTATTATTTTTGCTCGTAAGCTGCCTCAATAAAGATTCTGGAGAAGGGCCTATAAATTTCCTAAATAAATAAATAAGAATCCAAAGGCAAACCTGTGTGCATACATGGAACATCCTTTCAGAAATGGCTGCCTTCATCATAGCAAGATACTTGGCTTGCAACCTTCCCATTTCCCTTTTGTTATTGGCCCCAACACTTCATATTGGCCATTTTATGGTGGTGCCCATTTCTGTGATTTAAAAGAAGTTAGGTTAAGACAGGTACAATTGGATGATTCTTGCTTTTGACAATTCATAATAATTCTAGTTTGATGTTGCATTGTGTTAAAAATGGATGAATAGAGTTATTCTGTATGCATTGTGGTGTGATTTAAAAAACTCTTCATGATTCCAAAGATATCAGCATGTAAGTTTCCCTTTGCACCTTGACCTGGATAGCCCAGGCAAGCCCAGTCTTGTCAGACCTTGAAAGCTAAGCAGGGTCAATGGTAAGTACTTGGATGAGAGACCTCCTTGAAATACAAGAGGCAGGAGGCAGGGCAGGATTTATTCAACTACCTCTCTGAATATCCTCCAGGCCCCCAGTAGGGGTCAGTTACAAGAGGTCACCATGATTTCCAGGTGCACACACAGTCGATCACCAGAGATCTCCATGACTTCCAAGTGTACACACACTCACATATGCGTGTGCATACACATATGAAACATTCCAAAAAAAACAACCCAACCCCCCAAAAGTTTCACCTTATAGATTTTTCTTTCGAATCTTCTTCTGGAGAAAAAAAAAAGGACAGAGAAATGAAAGGAGGGTGAAAAGGGCTACTACTCAGTAACTCTTTTTAGGAGGCACTGGAAACAAGTGGTGATTTCTATGAATACAGCAAGTGACAAGTAAAACTCATTTCTGGTGAAAACCAGTGAACAGCCCCTTATGGAAAAACTAACCTGAAAGTGCTTGATTTCACGAGGTCTCTCAAAGACTTGTTGAAACATTTGGTACATTTAAGAAACATTAATTCTTGTAAGAATTTTGCAAAGAATTTCCGAAGGAGCAGTTCTCAAAAAGTCTTCCATCGATAGTCTCTGATGATTCCCTCCAAGGGAATGGAGGTTTTGATGAAGGCCCATTATTCTGATGGGGCTAAGAATGAATTTTCTGAATCTGTCAAATTGGTCCAAATTGAGCAAAGTATTTTTACCTCTATGGGGAATTGCTTCTGTTTTAGTGAATGCCAGCCTGGAAGACAGGATGATTCTGGGGAACAAATACTCATTACTATTCTCCTCAAGTCCTTCAAAACACTTCCTTATGAAGTTCAGAATGGAACTGAAGTAAGCTAAAGTCTCTCTAACCTGTTTAGCCACTTCAGGGAGACTGTCAGGGGTAATTTCGTAGAAAAAGAGGCGCAGGAGCTCATTAGTATAACTCATTAGCATAACTTATTTGCATATGCCACACCCCCTGACATCACCAGAAGTGTGTCAGAAGGCAACACCCACCACTCAGGCTCCACTGGACTGTTTTGGATTGCTAACTATGGGGGGGGGGACATGCAGATCTGCCCTCGCAGACGAGGGAGAGCTTGTACCTGAATAAAACTTGGTCTTAATGGTGCCATTGGACTGTTTTGGATTAACAGCTGGGGGGAGGGGGGATGCACAGATCTTCCCTCACACAGATCTGTGCAGAAAGAAAGACAGAGAGAGAAAAAAGAAAGAGAGAGAGAGAAGGAAATAAAGAGGGAAAGAAGGAGAAAAGGAAAGAAGGAGGAAAAGAAAGAAGAAAAAAGGAGGAAAAGAGAAAAAGAAGGAAAGAAATAGAAGGAGAGAAGGAGGGAGAGAGAGAGAGAAGGTAGCAGGGGGAGGGGCCTATTGCATGTGCCCGCCCCCTGGGCTCTTTACTGCCAGAACTCTGCTCCTGTGTGCTCCTGCAGGAAATGACCCCTGGAGACTGTGATAAGAACATTACTTCTGTTATTTCATATAGTCCTATTTCCTCATCTTCCCCACTGATCTTATAACAGAAGACATTCTCTAAACAGCAGTTGCTTATGGGGGTGGGAGTAATCTCCCAAGGCAGAATTTTTTAATGGTCTTCTACTGGTGGTGTGTGATGTTGCTTGTTCAACTCCTTTATTAAAGTTATAGCCCTTATTAATCCTAGTGCTCATCTTGGTATTCCATCTACAAAATTTCTCACAAGGAACTTGCTATAAAGGATGGAATGGTGTAATAGATGGCAAACATCTGGACATTTAACATTTGGGTGACAATAAATAAACTCACATAGTGATTCTATATATGGTACACCAATACATAGTTCAATAATCTTTTCAGGTGAAAAACTAAATCTTCACAGATGTCAACTGGTAGCTGAATGTGTTCCATCTACAAGGAGATTAGCCTTTTCTTCTCTCCCCCTCTTGACACAATATTTTCCAAGTAAATTAAAAAAGTACAATTTCATTGGTTAGCAAAGAGGCAGTTGTTTTTCCCCCCCACTTCAGCCGGGGCGACTTGCTGAAATAATGATCCCAGCAACATGTTAGCAAAGCATTAGAAACACTTTAGTAAGCAAATAATTTAATTACAGTCTTTGCTGAGGCAGCTTATATGGCTTGCCCTCTGACCTTTTATATTGCAGTACCTGGAGTCAGCGTGGGATTCACACTTCCTATTCCTGTCACAGAATCTCTCCATCTTGTACCATTTAATATAGTGTGCTCCAGGTGTTCGGTGGTGAATGAATAGTTATATTACTACCTGTCAGACACAATCACACTCTATTCATCATTCTCGGCTGGCTGCGTGAAGCCCTGCTTCCAGCAGGCTCCCTCTCTATTTCCTTGTTCAAACGTCTGCAGTGCTTTCGGCCCATCTGTCAAGGCTGTCATTTAGAGGGAAAACAGTATCAGCGCTTTAAATATATAGAGTTCTCTATTGAAACGGTGCTGTGATTGAACTGTCAGCGTTCTCAGTATCAGACAGTAATTCATGACTGGTCAGAGCTCCATTTAGGTTGCTATTACTACGTTGACCCCACAGGGTCATGCTGACGGGCTTTTCCTATATAGCCAGCTCTATAAATAGTGCAATTAACCTTTCAGGAATTACAAAATGCTCATTCTCCCCTCCCTATTCACTTGCTGCTTATGACATTTATAATAAAGAATAAATATCTTCACATAAGAAAAGAAATTCGTGAGTGTTGAAATGTGGACCAGCTGGCACTGAAGTACAAATAAATATTATATTTATGCCCCTATCTACATCCTTTTCTCTAACAGAACATCCACTATTTTAAGACACAGCTTTCTCAGAGTAGTCAGGTCCCTACACCTTATTGCTGAAAAGCCATTTTAATTTTTCTCTGGTACATTAAAATGGGCACAAATAGTTGGAGCTCTTGAAATCCTTACCAAATTAATAATATTCCTGGTTTCTGTATAAGATAGCAGGTCCACACTTCTCATTGTTTATTTCTTTGAGAGGATAAACTTCAATCAATTTTATCAGTTTATCTCAGGAAATTAACATGATGACAATTCACAGAAAAAATCCTCAGTGTTCCTGTTTCAACTTACATATTTTTAGCCACCATACTGTGTGGCATGACTGCTTAACTGAAGCATTTCAACAGAATCTCTGGCCGTGGTCACACGGTCATTTTGATTGGGTTTCACCGCTGTTCTCTCTCACATTTAGAATTGCTGATCAAATGCCACATCCGCCTCTCACACCGAAGTGGCCTTAGGCGCACAATCCTCCTGGTTCCCTAGCGAGTTTTCCGACACTGGGAAAATCAAGTACTTTCTGGGTATTTGCACTTTGAATCTGTGATTTCGCTGATCTGGACAGCCATCTCTCACGCAATTATTGCAATTAGGTCGTCTGACCATTCATTGCGCGATGAGGGGTTCCCCCCCCCAGCTTCCTCCTTTGAGCGCATGAGCAATCCAGCACTGAACAAATTCTCTGTGGCAGCAACTAGCATATTTGTTTATATTTATAGGGAAAGTGTAAGCAAAATAATTTTGGCAAACTTAATGTCACTAATTTTGGATATGCTTCTGATATAAATAGATGAGGCCAAACTAACACTGTTGTTGGTTCTGTATGAAATCCATGGCTCTGTCGGCAAACCACAGTTACTGATTTTCTTTCTTTCTTTAATAAATATATATGCCACATCTCTCAAGATCTGTTTGATTTTATTTATTTATTAATTTATTTATTATTTCAATTTATACCCTGCCCTTCCCACAAATGGGCACACGGCAGCTCACAACAATAAAAACAAACAATCTAAATGAATACAATAAATAATACAATAAAACCAGTTTAAAATTTAAAGTAATTAAAATATTTAAAGTGGAAATATCACAGCTCTGCTTAGGATGCACTGTTAGTGGGGCAAACATCTCAGAGGGCAGAAAAAGGCCAGGAAAGTCAAGAAAGAGAAGGAGCTTGTAGAAGGGATGAGTAAAGTGGAGATTCAAGGAGTGTTGCATGGGATGAGACAAAACAGGAGTATAATTAATTCACTGGGATTTTCCTCTAAACTTGTGCAAGATGGGCCCCAGGGCTGCTACTAGAACAGGAAAGCTCATTTTTGCAAAGCTTCCTGTTTATATACAGTAAATAAATAGCCCATTATGCGGAAGGATTGTTAATAAAGTTTGATAGAAGATTGAGCTTTGGAAATTTAAAACCTGCTTCAGCCAAACTATCTTTAAATAGCTCATTCATGTGACCCACCCTTTAGGAATAGAAAGCAAAGACTGTCGATTACTGTATATAACAACAAGTGGCCCAGGAGAATGTATATGCGGACACACGTTTCTTAGGTGGAAGGTGGTGTGGCACAGTGGTGAGAGTGTTGGGCCTAAAACAGAGAGATCTGGGCTCCAATCCCTGCCTCCCCCAACAAAGTTGACAGGATGTTCCTGAGCCGGTTGCCATCTTGCAGCAAAGCCACCTAGCAAGGGCATTGCAAGGCCAAAGCTGGGGAGGGATCATCATTCTGAATTCCTTGGTGATGCAATATTAAACAATAATAGGAATGGATTTGCTGCTGGACGCAACTGAAGCAGATCACTAATAATTTGGATTGTGCCTTACCCAGATATCCAAGATTTATGGGTTTTCAATAAATAGTCTTAGGCATGGAGATCTAGAGGAAGGGCTATAGTGACAGCACATACTAGATTAACAGTAGCAACCCAGGTTCAACCCATGTAGGGTTGCATCCTCCAGGTGGTAACTGGAAATCTGAGATTACAACGGATCTCCATGTGATAGAGATCAGTTTACCTGGAGAAAATTATCACCTGGAAGGTGGACTCTATGGCATCACACCCTGCTTGCAGTCCCTCCCTTCCCCAGGCTTAAAGCAGCTTACAACTAAAACAATAAAATAAAACCATTAAAACACAGCCATTTAAAAAAGCCATTAAAACAAGCCACTAATGTGTCAGATGGATTTTCCAGATCACTACAAGTCCAATGCCTATTGCATTATCTTTTGAATATCCTACTCTGTTGATGATACTGATTTATTCTTTGTAATCTGCCTTGAGTCCCAGTAAGAAAGGTAAAGTATAAATAAATAAATGAAAATAAACCAAACCTTTTAGAACACCTGCTGGGCCTACTATCCATGTTAAATGAGCATATCTATATATCTAATTCTCAACAGTCCCCTCTGCCTGCAGATACTCATTTCTGCTAACAGAGGGCACACTCTCCCCAACAGGTTTTCCTGCTAATTAAGGGGACTCTGTGAGTCTCCAGAAAAATCCAAAACGTAAAAAATAAACTGGGGGAGCATTGGATTCCAACCCCCATGCCTTTTGAAATAGCCACCACAGGGATCTACTCCACATCAAAAGTGAGAAATAGACTAAGAAAGCCGGGGGGGGGGGGAGGAAGCAAAAGCAGGACTAGAACTAAGATTGAGAAGGATTCCTCCTGCAGTATGAATGGCTAAATAGCAGGGGGATGTTTCAAAAGGACATCTGAGCTTCTCACCCCTACCGCTTTTGCTGTGGGCTCCACTGTCCTCTTAAAACTTTCTTGGGAGGAAGTTTCTAACTACTTATCCCCCTGCACCAACTCAAGAAAGACTGACTGGCTGAGAGGACTGAAAGGTAGCTAATGTCACTCCCATCTTTAAAAAGGGTTCCAGAGAAGATCCAGGAAATTACAGACCAATCAGTCTGACATCAATACCGAGTAAGTTGTTGGAAACTGTTATTAAGGAAAGAATTAGTAGGCACATTGATGAACAAAAACTACTGAGGCAGACTCAGTATGGGTTCTCTAAGGGAAGATCTTGTCTCACTAACCTGTTAGTGTTCTTTGAGGGGGTGAACAAACATGTGGACAAGGGAGATCCAATAGATGTTGTTTACCTTGACTTCCAGAAAGTTTTTCATAAAGTTCCTCATCAAAGGCTCCTAAGTAAGCTCAATAGTCATGGGATAAAAGGACAAGACCTCTTGTGGATCAATAACTGGCTAATTAATAGGAAACAGAGAGTGAGTATAAATGGGCAGTTTTCACAGTGGAGAGTGGTAAGCAGTGGGGTACCACAGGGATCAGTACTGGGTCCGATGCTTTTTAACTTTTTCATTAATGATTTGGAGTTGGGAGTAAGCAGTGAAGTGTCTAAATTTGCGGATGACACAAAATTGTTCAGGGTGGTGAGAACCAGGGAGGATTGTGAGGCACTCCAAAGGGATCTGTCATGGATGGGGTAGTGGGCAAATGGGGTTCAATGTGGCTAAGTGCAAAGTGATGACCATTGGAGCCAAAAATCCTAAATATAAATACACATTGATGGGGTCCGAACTGGCAGAGACTGACCAAGAGAGAGATCTTGGAGTTGTAGTAGATAACTCACTGAAAATGTTGAGACAGTGTGTGACTGCAATAAAAAAGGCCAACGCTATGCTCGATATTATTGGGAAGGGAATTGAAAACAAATCAGCCAGTATCATAATGCCCCTGTATAAATCAATGATGCAACCTTATTTGGAATACTGTGTGCAATTCTGGTCACCACACCTCAAAAAGGATATTATAGCATTAGAAAAAGTGCAGAAAAGGGCAACTAGAATGATAAAAGGAACTGTTGGAGTTTCAAGTTGCTACACTTCAGTCATTACAGAGTTAAATGTTGTTTGTCAGGAAACAGGATGTTGTGTTACATAATGTATTCCACGGCGGGAAAGTTTGAGGGAGCTGCTTAGTCTAATGAAGTGACCTGTAGCTTTTGTATTGGTAAACCAACAACTTGTTTGTGGGAATGCTTTGATCTAGCATTAATGTATTCACAAGGTTTATGGCCCTTTGTGTGAAGCAGCACAGGAAGCGCTCTCTTCAAGCCGCTGGGTAGATAGGAAGATGTAGTTGTTAGTGAGTAGAGCTGAGAAGTAACTGTAAGCATGTAATCTAATGTTTTATTTCTTTTTATCCAAAGTACCCTACCCATGTTTTGTTTTGTAGTAAAGATATTTTCTTTTAACTAATGTGACTCTTGTGTTTGCCAAACGACCATCGATCTCGAATCTCAGAATCCCTAACAGGAACACTTTCCCTATGAAGAAGGGTTAAAGCATTTAGGGCTCTTTAGCTTGGAGAAACAACGACTGGGGGTTGACATGATAGAGGTTTACAAGATTATGCATGGGATAGAGCAGGTAGAGAAAGAAGGACTTTTCTCCCTTTCTCACAATACAAGAACACGTGGGCACTCAATGAAATTGCTGAGTAGTTGGGTTAGAATAGATTAAAGGAAGTACTTAACCCAAAGAGTGATTATAAGCACCACACTGGTTCCTGATCCGTCGGGATCTAATAAAATGCAGTCCAATTTTGTAAGACCATGGTTCCCATTTCTACAATATATGTCAAACAATGATCTCCTACCACATCTCATGCTACACCACTTGACTCCACTTTTAACACAACTAGCTTCTCGAGACCACTGATTACTGAGCTTTGTTTGGTTCGATACTTTCTAGTTTGGGTCAGAAGGCAGAATGCCCATTAAGACACAAAGTATTTTTTGGTTCTAGCTTTGTAAGTTGTAGGCTGTTAGAAATACTTTTGTATATTGGTAGTTATGTAAAATTGAATATACCTTTCAATTTTCCTCCTGTTTACCTGCAATGTTATGTAAAGTTTAGTATGTTTGTTATTCAATTAAACAAAAATAAAATTAAAAAGACATTAATAATACGCAGCACTTTGTCACAGATAATCATGTCCCAGCAGATTTTTCCTCCATAGGCCTCTCCAATACAGCTTTCCCTAGCCATTCTCATTTCCTTTCCCTCTTTATTACCTAATAAGCTTTGTGATTATAGAGTACCTGGACTCTTATAACATCTGTGTAGCAAACATACAGCACAAGTACTGGGGGGAAAACCTTTCTTGCCCACAGACAGCCCCCCAATCTTAAGCAACTCCTCACTCACAATAATACAACATCTAATTGGAACATGGAGCTTGCAATAAACCCAGATGTCAGCTTTGTTGCCACATACACCCAGACAACACAATCACTGGATCTAACAACAATAGCTACACCATCTCAGGCTCATTCATTTGCTCATCTTCTAACACTGTATATGCCATTAAATGCCAACATAGGGAAAACAGGTCAAACCCTACACCAAAGGATAAATGGACACAAAGGCTCAGGACTCAGCCGCCCTGAGCCTGTTCGCAGGATGGGCGGGGTATAAATATAATTAATAAATAATAAATAAATATCAAGAATCACAAAATTGAGAAACCTATAGGAGAACATTTTAACCTCCCAGGACACTCAAAGAGGGACCTCGAAGTAGCTGTTTTATTGCAAAAGAATTTCAGATACGGACTGGAATGGGAGATTGATGAATTAGAAGTTATTACAACACTCAAGACAATGGAATTCCCAGGGCTTAAAAGAAATATTGGGTTCTTATCTCACTACACATGCTAAGTCACTCAGTTCTTGCTCAGACCTGGAATTAAACTGGGCTCAAATTTAGTTCTCACATCTGTTGTTAACTCTTTTATTATCTGTAAACTAATTTGCTGCTATTCACAGGTCTTACCAACAGTGTTAATCCAGTTTTGATTCTAATTAGCCCTTCCTGTCAATTACACCCCCACCCTGTCTCTGCCTACATGTGATGCTTGAGGAAGTCTGTTTTAATGTATCTAAAGAAGTGTTTATCTGAACATGATAAGTCACTCCTTTCTCACTTACGCACAGAATTAAACTTGCTGGTCTTAAACGAGCCACTGGACTCAAACTTAGTTCTCACATCTGTTTGTTAACTCTTTTATTTACAACGCTAAATTGCTGCTATCCACAGGACTTACCAACTGCTTTAATCCAGTCTTAGCTATACTTATCACTCAGTTACTTATGCATCTTGGCTATAACTAGTCTTTCCTAGCAACTAACCCCCCGCCCTCTCTCTACCTATATGTAAGTCTTGAGGAAGTCTGTTTCAATGTATCTGAAGAAGTGTGCATGCACATAAAAGCTAATACTCAGAATTAAACTTTGTTGGTCTTAAAGATGCCACTGGACTCAAACTTTGTTCTGTTGCTTCAGACCAACACACCTGCCCACCTGAATCTATACACATGATAATGTTATTAAGTTCTCCCATCTGTTTGTAAATTCTTTTATTATGTTGTGTGATATTCTGCAGTTATTCACAGGTCTTACAAATTGCCTTAATCCAATTTTAGCTATATTTGCTGCTATTCACAAGTCTTACCAATTACCTTAATCCAATCTTAGCTCTAATTGGCTCTTCCTTGCAACATTCTCCTCACCAACTACCTATATGCAATGGCTGGTGACTTCTGTTTACATGTATTTGAAGAAGTGTGCATGCACATGAGAACTTATACCCAGAATAAAACTTTGTTGGTCTTAACGATGCCACTGGACTCAGACTTTGTTATACATCTCACTCACCAACTTTCCAGCAAAGACAGCATTGATGTCAAACACACTGTGCTCTCCAACTTCTACAAGTTTAGCTCAGGCATCACAAGGCTTCATTCAGCTGAAAGAGTCATCTCAGTGACTCAATGCAAAAGATAAGAAAGGTAACAAAACTCTGTTTCCTAGATGCAAATTCATAGATATTTTGAATAAATGTTCTCTATCTCAAAAAGAGACCATGGTAAAATTGATTTATTTTGTCAAATACTATTGATGTCAGTGAGTCAAAGATAACATAGGCCCCTGCCACACGCAGGGGAAAAAGCGGCACAAACCGTGGCTGTTCAAAGCCGCGTCAAAGTTGACACGGCGCGGCGGGATCCCACGGATCCCCTGGCCGCGCCGCGTTTTCTCCCCGGCACGATCAGACGCCGGGGAGAAAACACAGAGCTGACGGCCGGCCAGCCGAACTGCGCATGTCAGAGCATGCGCAGTTTGGCTAGGAGCCCAGGAAGCGCCGGCGCAAGGACGCGCCGGCGATCAGACTCCCGGGTTGAGGCGCACCAAGGCGATGAACCACCTCGGTAGGTGGTTCCAACTTGATGCGCCTTATCCCATGGATGGGCCGGTTTGGGGACGGAAGCACCACGCTTCCCAGATGTTGTGGTGTGATCGCGGCAGTTTGAACCGCCCCCAAACCGTCCTGCTTCTGGGCCAAATTCCCTCGTGTGAACGGGGCCATAGTAGAACATACTTGGATGTTGACATCTCCCAACCCTACACATATTCTACAAGTATGTATGATCTTCTCAGAAATAATTATTGTATTCACAGAAAGAGTCATTAAAATAACAAAATTGTGAATTGTGTATGGGTTCTGTTTCAGAACCATAAAACAACTTTGGCAGTTTTTTTGTTTATCAACAACTTCAAATTTATTTTAAAATATGAATTGAGAAATTTTGGCTTGTTCTGTTTGCTTTTGATGTTGAAAGAATGATTGAATAACTTAAATTATCTGCTTCACTCCTGTGGTTTTATTGGAAGGTGTTTTTTTCCTACTGTGAAGGAAAACACAAGAGTGTATGACAGTCACTGGATAAATATAATTACAAAAAAAGTTTATCTTAGGCCTTTATTGCTTTCAGGGTAGTCACAAAACAGAGAAGGCCAAAAGGGCCTCTTGTTGTTGGTTTGGTAATTATTAACAAATGTACTTCAGTCCCTGCCTGCTCTCAGTATGTAGGCAAAAGCTTTTGGTCTGATTCCAGGGTGTGTGAGTCTCATCCCATTAACTGTCATATTACCAGGCTCTAAAGCTATCCCTATTCAAGTTTCACTGAGCATTCAGAATTGCTTAATTATGCACAGTAAAAGCAGTCTGCCAAGACTACCCTTTTCAGATTAATACAGAGGCATAAGGTCAAAGGTTATCCCCTATGATCCACTCTAGCTTGGGCTGGTAGACAAACTGACAGAAGCCTTTTGTTTCAAGGAAAGAAAAAGTAGAAAACATGGGGAAAATAAGATGTTTACATCCAGAGATAAGAACATCTTTTGAGTCTCCTAAACTAACAATTGGTTCTTTCCCTCCTCCTCTTCCTCAGCACTGGAGCTAAGCCACACAGTGCATTCTTTATAAATTATACCACCCTTTGTTAATTATAGGGTGTTGACACTGCTTGTCAGTACTAAGCTCAGTAAAGGCTTTGTGTGCTTGGATTTTTAATAGCTGTTTGTTCGGAAGAATGTGACAGAGCTGTACAAGCGGCTAGGATTGGCCATTGCTCATATCCTTTCTTTAAAGCTTTTCACATTTTGTTCTATTTTTAACACACAACACACACACACACACAAGAGAATTCCAATTGCATGATTTATGTTCTCAAATGTCATAGTATTGATTCGGTCAAAATAGATTCTGCCTTACAAACAAAGCTATAGAACATATGAGAGAATCAAGTTAATATCCTGTGCATTTCCCAAGCTACATCTGAGTTCCACAGATCTAGTCTGAATTAGCATTCCTTCTCTAGTGAAAAATATATTGCCTGTCAGTTTGCTTCCAGAACAATAACTTGGAAGAGAATCGGGCTAGTATTCAGGCCAGTTAGTCACTATATTCCACTATGTTGTTTACCTTGGCTTCCAGAAAGCTTTTGATAAAGTTCCTCATCAAAGGCTCCTAAGTAAGCTAAATAGTCACAGGATAAAAGGACAAGTCCTTTTGTGGATCAAAAACTGGCTAATGAATAGGAAACAGACGGTGAGTATAAATGGGCAATTTTCTCTCTCTCTTTTTTTTACAGTTTCTTTATTTGTTTGCAAAATAAAAACAAACATATCTCATATTTCTATACAGTTCGGGTCTGTCTTTCTGTCTTGTTTTTTATCCATTTATACACCCTCACCCATCTCTTTAGGTAAATGTCCTCATCTTTGCCCTACATTATTACAGTCACTTTATCCATCTCTGCCAAAGTTAGCAGTTTGTTAAGCAACTCTTCCTCACTCGGGACTTTATCAGATTTCCAATATTTTGCCCATAATATTCTAGCAGATGTTACTATCATTATCATTAAATATATGTCCCAATGTTTTAAGTTTTCTGGAAACATGTTCAACAAATAGCATTCTGGTTCTATTCTCAGATTTACATCAATAATTTCATAAATTATTTTCTGAGTCTTACGCCAATAATTTTGAACTTTAACACAACTCCACCACATATGGTAGTACGTACCAACCATTCTTTTACATTTCCAACATTTATTTACATTATTTTTATAAGATTTTGCTATTTTTTCTGGCGACCAATGCCATTTGTAAAACATCTTAAGTATGTTCTCCTTATATGATATGGCCCTCATAAGTTTAGAGGTTTTCCAAATTTTCGACCAAGCATCTGTATCCAAGTTATGACCTATATCTTTCATCCATAAAATCATAGAAGGTTTAATCAGATCCTCTAGCATATACTCTTCCAACAACAAATTATATAATTTCTGGATCATTTTGTCATTAGAGGAAAGCCATATCATATCCAGTTCATTCTTACAAGTTTCAAAACCATATGATGCGTCTTTGGCAAATCTAGATTTTAATTGTAAATATTGCCACCAGGATAATTGTATGTTCTGTTTTAACAGATCTTCCTCAGATTTTAATTCATTATTCTTTTTAGTAATGTTTCATAAGATTCTCTGTTGTTTATTGTAATTAACAATGGTTTTATGAATGCCTCTAAAGGCGACACCCATTTGGGAGTTTTTATGTAATATCTCTCTTTTATATAATTCTATATTTTAACTAATGCTCCTCTTAACATGTGATTGTGGAAATTAGAATGTATTTTGTCCTTTCCATACCAGACATATGCATGCCATCCCATACATAGATCATGACCCTCTAATTTTAAAGTTCTCATATTTTCCAGTTTTATCCAGTCTTTAATCCAGCATAGTGCGGCTGCCTGATAGTATAACTTCCAGTTAAGGACACCAAAAACCCCTCTTTCTTTTTTATCTTGTAACCATTTCCATTTTATTTTGGCTTTTTTCGCATTCCAAATAAATTGTCTCATTAACTTATCTGATTCCTGAAAATTTTTATTTCTCTTTAAGATTGGGATGTTTTGTGCAAGAAATTAAAACCTAGGGAGAACATTCATTTTCACTGTGGTTATTCTTCCCATAAGTGAAAGCTGTAATTTTTTCCATTTGTTCAAATCATTTATGTCTGAAAGTAATTTATTGTAGTTGTCTTCTATTAAATTACTAGTTCTGTTAGATATCCTAATGCCCAGGTATCTAACTTTTTAAACTATCTCTATGGATGCTATCTTTTGAATTTCAATGATCATACCTGCAGAACAATTTTAACAACTTGGTCTTTTTACAGTTAATTTTCAGTCCAGCTACAAGTCCATAGTGCTGAATTACTGTTAGTAATTGTGTATAGGAATCTTTGGGGTTTTCCAATATAAATGCAAGGTCATCTGCAAACACCAACAGTTTGAATTCTTCACCTTTTAATTTGAGACCTTGTATCTTCCCGTCTTCTCTCACTTTCTCGTTTAGAGTCTCTAACACACATATGAATAATAATGGTGAGAGAGGACATCCCTGTCTTGTTCCTTTTTGAATCGTTATCCTTTGTGTCACATCACCATTTAATGCAATTTGTGCATATTGCTCTTTGTATACTGCATTGGCCATTGTTTGAAAGTCTGTTCCACAATCCCATTTTTCTAATTTTTGCAAACGAAATTCCCATGATAAGTTATCAAATGCTTTCTCCGCATCTAAGAACATCAGTATCAGTTGTTTTTCAGGGTGGCTCTCATAGTATTCTAGTATATTAATAATAGTTCTTATATTGTCCTTCATATGTCGTTTGGGTAAAAAAAACCCTGTTTTATCGGGATGAATAATTTGTACCAAAAAAAAAATTCAATCTAGTGTCAGTTGGGGGTGGGATGCTTGCTTGCCCTGTGTACCAAGTACCGCTGCATTCCTTCTTCGCTTCTGTAACACTTGCTTATCTATGGCCTTGCAGGTAGTGTGTGTTGTCTGGGATTCAGGGAACCATGGGAGCGCTTTCGGTTCTCAGCTTCGGCTCTAACAGCCTGGGGCTCCTTCTCCCGTGCGCGGGAATGTGGCTAATTGGCCTAAGGAAGGGGGGTGCATACGAATACGCTATATCCCAGTATGCTCGTAGGGGCGACGCCATTCTTAACAGTGACTTTGTTACTGCATTTATAGCTCTGCAATAAAGTATAACCTTTCTGATAAGCGTGTACTCAGTTGTTGGCTGTGGAACCTGACATCTAGCTGCTAGAATACTTGCAAAAAAATTATAATCTATGTTTAGTAGAGAAATGGGTCTATAATTTTGGATTAGATTCCCTTCTGAATTAGGCTTGGGTATTAATGTAATGATTGCCTGATTCCAAGAGTCTGGCATTTTGCCCAGTTTGCCAACATTTTGTAGGACTTCTTTTAACAGTAGGATTATCTGGTCATCAAATTTCTGGTAGAATTCTGTCGGCAGACCGTCCGGTCCTGGTGTTTTCTTCTTCTTTTTACTTTGGATTGCCTCTGCAATTTCACATATTGTAATAGGATCATTTAAAATTTGTTCCTGGCTTTTGTTAAACTTATTTTTGTTCTTTTTGGATAGATAGTCTTTAATTTGGTCTATGTTAGATCGCCACTAACAAAGATTCGGAGAATGATTTCAGCAAAGTGATTCAGTTTTATTGAAGTAACGAACAAGCACTTAAACGCATTCATAACCAGAACAGTTTAACATTGGGAGCTAGGCTCCTTTTAAACATTCCCGGGCTAACATAGCCACGCCTATTTACAATAAACAACCAATGAGGTTGTGCAGATAACGTCCAATGAGAGTCTTTCCCTCGCAGGGAACTGTAACAGTTCTGATTGATCGCTGTTGCAAAGCGACCAATAGGAATGTAGTCCTGTGGAGCCTTCGTCCGGCTCAAGCTTAACATGGGAGGTGAATGAGGTGATTCATGCAAGCCTTTCCAATACATTACAGTCTATATTTTCTTCTTTCTGTTGATATAAATTTTTGTAAAAATTGTCTGCAATATTTTTAAAATCTTGTAGTTTATATTTTTCTTCATCTTTATCATTTTTAGAGCGATAATTGTCCTTTTTTCTATAAGATAACCATCTTGATGGTTTATTGGCATTTTCAAAGTAGTAAAATTTAGTAATTTCTATATTCTTAGCTATTTCTTGTGATAGAATCAAGTTCATTTTATGATGTAGTAATTTAAGTGCAGTTTTAGGTTCTTCCTTATTTGGGTTATTTTTAGTCCTATCTTCTTCCTCTTTAATTTGATTTCTTAATTGATCATATATTTTCTTTTTCTGTTTCCTTTTCCATGCCTCTTGGTTAATAAACCAGCCCCTGATGAAAGCTTTAAACATGCTCCATACAGTATGGATTGAGATATCTGATTGGATATTTCTTTTAATGAATTCTGAAATTTCTGTTTTAGTTTTTTTTACAAATTTCTGATCTCTAAGCAAGTCGATATTCATTTTACCTCTTTAAACACCAAAACAATAGGATTATGGTCCACAAATGTATTGGGTAAAATTTCCACATCTACCATTGTTGTAGTAATCCACGCCATGTCTATTCTTGACCAGGAGTTGTGTCTTGGAGAGTAGAAAGTATAATCTTTCTTTGTAATATTCCTGGTCCTCCATGTGTTTATTAAGCTGTATTCTTCTGCAACTTGCAATTTTTTTTAGTAAGCATTGTTCCTGATCTTCTGGCATTCTTACTACTTCTGCTGTCCATTTCTTTGTCAAGAACAGCATTGTAATCCCCTATAATACAGATATTCCTATAATCTTTTATTGCTAGAATTTTCCTAATTTCTTTCAGAAAGGAATCCTGGTTTTGATTTGGAGCATAAATGTTTATAATTAAGGATTCTATTCCTTGTCTAGTTATACGAATAGCCACAATTCTACCATCAGTCAATGTATAAATTAACTCAGGATGTAACTGTTCCTTAGCATATATTACTATACCTCTTTTCTTCTTTTCATCAGAAGCTATAAAAGCTAAACCCAATCATTTATTTTGCAAATATTTTATCACATCTCTTTTAATGTGTGTTTCCTTTAGGCAAATTGCATCAGCATGTTGCTTGTAAATTTTGTGGAAAATCTTTCTTTTTTTCTTTTATTTATTTATTGTCAGATTTGTACCCCGCCCTCCCCACAGAGCAGGCTCAGGGCGGCTTCCATGTAACATAAATACAAAATAAAACATACATAATTAAAATACAACAGTTAAAAATAGTACAATAAAAAGTGCTGGCAGCGATTAAAAATTCAATTAGATGGAATGCTTTTAAGTGGATTTCCAACAGTACTAGATGTTCTTTTGCTCGTCGGCTCTTATGGCAGCTGCTCGATGGTAAGTGCTAGATGTTCTTCTGCTCAACGGCTCTCCTGGTAGCTGCTCGATGGTAAAGTTATGGGCTGGGCGCTACAGTGGCGGCGGCCCCTAATTAAATGCCCTGATCTCCTCTGGGAGGTCGTTCCACCAGGTAGGGGCTACCACTGAGAAGGCCCCGGCCCTAGTAGCAGTTAGCCTGGCCTCCCTCGGGCTAGGGAGGGTCAGCCAGTTTTGAAACCCAGACTGTAGTGCTCTCTGGGGTATATGCCGGGAAACGCGGTCCCGTAGTTATGTTGGACCCCGGCCATATAGGGCTTTAAAGGTAAGAACCAGCACCTTGAAGCGGATTCGGTATGCTATTGGCAGCCAGTGCAGTGTCCTTAGCACAGGCTGGATGTGCTCCCTTCTAGGGACACCCATCAGCAACCGGGCCGTGGCATTCTGCACTAGCTGTAGCTTCTGAATCCGCGACAAAGGCAGCCACATGTAGAGAGCATTACAGTAGTCTAGTCTCGAGGTGACCATCGCATGGATCACTGTAGCCAGGTCAGCACAGTCAAGGAAGGGAACCAACTGCCTAATCAGCCTGAGATGATAAAAGGCCGACTTGGCAGTGGCTGCTAGCTGGGCCTCCATGGTAAGGGAGGGATCCAGGAGCACTCCCAAACTCTTAACCTCCAGCGCTGGGACCAAGGAAGCCCCACTGAAGGTCGGGAGTGGGATCCCCACCCCAAAACTGCATCGACCTAGGCACAGGACCTCCGTCTTCACTGGATTCAGCTTCAGCTGACTCAGTCTAAGCCAACCAGCCACGGCCTGCAATGCCCGGTCCAGGTCTTCTGGTCCGGAGTCCAACTGGCCACCTAACATCAGATAGAGCTGGGTGTCATCAATGTACTGGTGACATCCCAGCCCATACCTCCAGGCAATCTGGGCAAGGGGGTGCATATAGATGTTAAATAACATCAGGGACAGCACAGCCCCCTGAGGCACACCACATTCAAGTGGGTGCCTCCTGGACTGCTGTTTCCCTAGCACCACCCTTTGTCCCTGATCCTGGAGAAAGGAAGCAAGCCACTGCAAGGCGAGCCCCCAAATCCCCGCGTCGGTGAGACAGTGGGCTAATAGCTGATGGTCGACCATGTCAAACGCGGCTGACAGATCCAACAACAGCAATACCACTGTTCCGCCTCGATCCAGATGTCTCCGGAGGTCATCAGTCAGAGTGACCAGCACCATCTCCATCCCATGACCTGGACAGAAGCCGGACTGGAAGGGATCTAACATGAAAGCGTCATCCAGAAAACCCTGCAGGTGTACCGCCACTGCCCTCTCAATCAATTTGCCCAAATAGGGCAAATTGGAGACCGGCCAATAGTTGGCCAATTCAGCCGGATCTAAAGATGGTTTCTTCAAGAGACGCCGGACCATCGCTTCCTTGAGTACCCCAGGGAACTGCCCCTCTAAGAGGGACTTTTTGATAATCTCCCTTAGGGCATCTCAAAACCCCTCATGGCCAGCTTTAATAAGCCAGGAAGGGCATGGATCAAGGCTGCATGAGGTTGGGCGCACAGCTGCGAGTAAACTGTCAACTTCCTCCAGGCTGAGAGGGCTGAAGCGATCCAAGGTCTAAATCGAAGAAGTGCAATGGGCCTCAAGCTTGCTTACTGTTTCAAGTGTAGCGGGGAGATCACAGCGGAGCGCCAAGACTTTATCCACAGAATAGCTCACAAAAGCCTCACAGCCAATGTCCAATTCCCTAGCATTTGGTCTGCCCTGTGGCAGAGCTGTTAGTGACCAAATCGTCCTAAACAATTGGGCTGGGCAAGAGCTAGCGGACGCAATCTCCACCGCATAGAACGCCTTCTTTGTGGCTTTGACTGCCATCTCATAGGCTTTCATAAACGTCCTATAAGATGTTCTTGTTGCTTTGTCTCGAGTTCAGTGCCACCATCTCTCTAGCCATCTGAGCTCCTGCTTCATCAGCTGTAACTCCTGGGTATACCAAGGAACCAGCCTAGTTCGGGGATGTAGAGGGCGCCATGGAGTGATCTCATTGATGGCTGCGGAGAGCCGGTTATTCCAGTCCTCCACAAGCTCATCTAGTGAGCCATCAGGGGGCAATCCCGCAGGGCCATCTGGAGCTGCACAGGGTCCATCCGGCTCCGCAGGCGAGCTAAAATATGATCACTGCCTAAACAGGGTTGGGGTGGTACATTCAGGCGGACCCCTAGGGCATGGTGGTTCAACCATGGAACTGCTGAAGCAGTAACCCGGTCCACTGTTACCCCTGCCACAAAAATCAAATTGAGTGTATGCCCAGCCTGGTGAGAGGGGGGTCATTACGTATTGGGAGAGTCCCAGCGCCGCCATGGACGACACCAGATCCACTGCCTGAATAGAGGTCACATTATCAGCATGGACATTGAAATCACCTAGGACAATCAGTCTAGGGTGTTCCAATGTCCAGCCTGCTATGGCCTCCATCAGGGATGACAGGCTATTGGCCGGTGCGTTAGGCGGATAGTACACCAGCCAAATCGCCAAACTCTCCCCAATCTCCCAGACAAGGCCGACACACTCAATGCCCGTGATTCTCAGAGGCAGAAGCGCCCTAAAGGAGTAAGCCTCCCGGATGAATAGTGCCACTCCCCCCCACCCCCTAGTCCAGGATTGGTGAAGGACCGAGAATCCAGGAGGGGCAAGTTGGCAGAGAGCCACTGTCTCCCCCAACAGCACCTAACTTAATAACTACCTTCAATTAATTAATTCAAAACACCTAACTCACTTACTCCATCAATTAAATTAAATCAATTAATTACTAATATTAATATCACAATTAATTAGGGCTAATTACTCGACCACTTCTGAGGTAGCAGCATCAATAGCAGCAATCAGCTGCTTCGATAGTCTCCATAGCACAATATGCTAGTCCCAGATCTTCTCATTCTGCATGCTGGTATACGGGAGGCTCTTGCTTGTTCTCTCCGTTTTAAGGACTATTCATACCATTCACATTTATGGAAAGAATGTGAATTTTTTCAGTTCGTTCTATTTTTGTTTTTAGTATCCCTGGCTTTTAAGAACATAAGAACATAAGAGACGCCAATGTTGGATCAGGCCAAAAGCCCATCCAGTCCAACACTTTGTGTCACACAGTGGCCAGAAATACTAGTGCCATCAGGAGGTCCACCAGTGGGTCCAGGACATTAGAAGCCCTCCCACTGTTGACCCCCCCCCAAGCACCAAGAAGACAGAGCATCATTTGCCCCAGAGCCCCTATCTATATCTTGTGGCTAATAGCCACTGATGGACCACTGCTCCATATGCTTAGTGAATCCCCTTTGGAAGCCATCCATGCTTGTAGCCGCCACCACTTCCTGTGGCAGTGAATTCCAAGTGTTAATCACTCTTTGGGTGAAGAAGTACTTCCTTTTATCTGTTCTAACCCAACCACTCAGCAATTTCATGGAGTGCCCACGAGTTCTTGTATTGTGAGAAAGGGAGAAAAGTACCTCTTTTTCTACCTGCTCTATCCCATGCATAATCTTATAAACCTCAATCATGTCACCCCTCAGTTGTCATTTTTCCAAGCTAAAGAGTCCCAAGCACTTTAACCTTTCTTCATAGGGAAAGTGTTCCAACCCTTTTATCATTCTAGTTGCCCCTTTCTGCACTTTTCCCAAAGCTATAATATCCTTTTTAAGGTGTGGTGACCAGAACTGCACACAGTATTCCAAATGAGGTCACACCATTGATTTATATAGGGACATTATGATATTGGCTGATCTGTTTTCAATACCCTTCCTAATATTCCCTGAGCAGAGTAAATTTAGAACCCAGGGTGAGAAGCCAATTAGACCTCAAGCCAAATCATTGTAATAAATATAATGAGGTCATATTTGGACAGAATAATAATATGTTGAGGTCGAACAGCGACAAGAGCTCCCCCAACAGGTATGAGCCAACAACAGAAAAACAGAAGCAACAACAACTGATTCTACAACCTAATAAAATTGCCTTGACAGCATGCAAGTACCGTGGAAGAGTGCATCGTTGGAATTCCAAGTATAAAGCAGTAGGTCACTTCAGTTACTTACTGGGAACCAGGATAATAGATATAGACTTGAAGGAGGTCGAGGACATCTCTAATGATAATCAAATGCAAAGAGTTATTCTGACATTTAAAAGCCCAAGAATTCCCTCCAAGATGCTTACCTATACCAATGAATTGAGGTACAAGGGCATTTTCCCTACACGTGTGTTTGTCAATACCAACAAGAGATCCTTAACTGATAGACATTTAAATAAACAAAGAAAAGCCGAGGAAGGAACTCAGGATACACTGATGGACATTGATGAGTCTAAAGAGCATGAACAAGAAACCTTATTTAAAGGAGGCGCTGATTTAATCGCATGGACTGAACCCAAGACACCAAATCCTGAAGGAAATAATGACTGGCTCGAGATCCCAGAAGGAAAAGAGTTACTACAAAGTTTTGCATCCGTCCCGGCAGGAGATCAATCTGTTATAATTACCAGGCTGGGAGAGGTACAGAAGAGAATGATTAAAGTCACCCAAATATTTTCATTGGAAGAGCAATTTAGAAGACGTTGTTCTGGCATTGCTGAAGAAGCCTGCTCAGTTTGATGCCGAGGAGCTCAGGGCTGCCATGAAGGGGCTTGGAACAGATGAAGACACTTTAATTGAAATTCTGGCAACAAGGAACAACAGAGAAATCAGAGAATGTATCAGAGCATATCACGATGATTTTAAGAGAGATCTTGCCAAAGACATTGCATCAGATACATCCAGAGACTTCCAGAAATCTCTGCTTGCCCTAGCAAAGGGAGACCGTGATGAAAATCCTCATGTGAATGATGAGTTGGCAGATAATGATGCAAGGGCCTTGTATGAAGCTGGAGAGAGAAGAAAAGGAACAGATGTTAATGTTTTCATTAGCATCCTTACTACAAGACGTTATGCACATCTCCAAAGAGATGCACATTTATTTGAATGATATTTGTGCAACACCAGATCAGCAGGGCAGCACACCAGCTCTCTCTCTTTAGGCCCTTAATACATCTTGGCCCACATGAATAGGCCACTGGAATACATCTCTGCCGCACGAATGGGCCACCGGAACACATCTCAGCCTGTACGAAACACCGATTGGTTAATGCTGTTGTTTGTATATTGTACGCCACCATCATTATTATTATCAACATCATCATTGGCACGGTTGCATTTTAATGTATTTATTGTTCTAATGTTTTAATGTTGTTAGCCACCTTGAGCCAGCTTTGTGGCAAGGTGGGATATAAATCGAAATAATAAATAAAATAAAATAAATAAATGATATAATCGAAAAAACTATGCAAGAACTTTTTAGTCAGGAAAATATTACTAGCAGAGCAAGAAATATTATGTATTTAGACGATGGATATGAAATTGTTATATGATGAACTTAGCAAACAATTACAGCTTTCATTAAAAAAACAGCTTCCTGACACCAGCAAAGGTAAGCATAGGGAAAAAAACAATGGATGGTTCGAGAAGGAATGTGAACGGTCCAAAAAAATCTCAATGTTATTTATCTGAGTTATAGAACTGCCCCTGAGATAGTTAATGAAGAACAACTGAAAATGCAGAAACAAAAGTACCTTAAGCTAAACAGGAAAAAAAAAAAAGAGAGGCAAGGGATCTAGCTTGGTTGCAACTCAGTCAGGCAGTAAAATTAAAAAACCCTTCACTTTTCTGGAAATTAGTGACATTTAATCCTAACAGAGTCTTTCCTCAGTTCCCTAATGCTGTTTTACCAGAAGTTTGGGTAGGGCATTATAAAGAATTATATGGAATTACTGAGGAGATGACATCCTCACTAGATGATCTGAGTGATACCCCAGACTGGCTACCAGTTGAAACCTCCGAAGTGAGGTCCCTGGAAGATGCTTTGAAACCAAACAAAGCACCAGGGTTGGATTTAATACCTGCAGAATTAATTAAAAAAATATAGATTGGTGGGCTCCTCTACTTACTAAACTATTTACAGCAATAGACAGAACAGCGAGAATTCCTAAAGGGTGGGAAATTGAAGTGATACTACCTATCCATAAAAAAGGCAATAATAAGGATACAAATAATTATAGACCGATTAGCCTTCTAAGTACATTAAGTAAACTATACGCTAGTCATCTGAAGGAGAAACTGAGTGAACGGATTAAGCAAAATAAGATCTTGAGAGAAGAACAGGCTGGGTTTCGGTCAGGATGCTCCACTCTGGACCATTGTATAGTTTTAGACTATCTTGTTGCTAAATACTCCACTAACAATACCTCTTCCCTGTACACAGCCTTTATTGACTTCAAATCAGCTTTTGACATGGTTCATCGAGACCTGTTATGGGAAAAACTAACGGGGGGTGCTTCTAACTGGCTCTGTCAGTAAAAGGGTGGGGGAAGGGCCCTTTCCTGCCCTATTTTGGCCTTTGAGGGAGGGAGGGAGCCTTGGGGCCAGGCCTGACAAGGGTTGCCAGTGCCAGTCTGGGGAATTCCTAGAGGTTTTGAGGTGGACTGTAAGGAGGGCTGGGTTTGGGGAAGGGAGAAGCCTCAGCTGGGTATAATGCCACAAAGTCCACCCTCCAAAGCAGCCCTTTTCTCCAGGGAGACAGATCTCTGCTGTCTTGAGTTCAGTTGTAATTCAGGGGGGGGGTGTGATGTCTCCAGGCAACCCTAGACCTGGCAGCAGTCTAGGGTTGCCAGGTCCCACCCCCCGGCCACTGACAGGGGATAGGAGGAGTAAGGTTGCCAAATCCAGGCTGGGAAACTCCTGGAGATTTGGGGGTGGAGCCTGGGGAGGACAGGGACCTCAGTGAGGTACAATACCATAGAGTCCACCTTCCAAAGCATCTATTTTCTCCATGGGAAGTTATCTCTGTAGTCTGGAATTCTACAGGATCCCCAGGTCCCACCTGGAGGCTGGCATCCCTAGGCAGCACACTCTGGGTGACTTGATACCACCTGATTTGCATGACTCAAGTAGGCCCATCAGCAGCCACCCTATGAAAGCCAGTATGATGTAACAGTTAGAGTTTCAGATTAGGGTCTGTGAGACCCAGGTTCAGATCCCCATCTTGCAGTGGAAGCCGATTGGGTGGTTTTGGTCCACTCACATACTTACAGCCTAAGCAACCTCACAGGGCTGTTGTACAAATAAAAAGGAGGAGAGAATAATGTAAGCTGCTTTGGTCCCCACTGTGGAGAAAGACTGTAATTTTCCTAGGTAGAGGCTGTGGGGGAGTGGTGTGGAAAGCTGAAGACAGAGAGGCAGATAAAGGTAGGTTGGCTGTTGGGTGGGAAGGAAATTGTGTTGCCAACTCCAGGTTGGGAAATTCCTAGATATTTGAGGAGTGGAGCTTGGGGAGGGTGGGATTTGAGGAGGGGAGGAACTACAGACCAGTATAATGCCATAGACTCTACCCTCCAAACCAGCCATTTCCTCCACAAGAACTACCATTGCCAGCCTCCAGGGGAGAGCTGGAGAACACCCAGAATTAGAACTATTGTCCAGGTGACAGAGATCAATTCCCCTGGATAAAATGGCTGCTTTGGAGGGTTGACTCTATGGCATTATACCCTGTTGAGGCTGTTTGCCTCCCCGATCCTCACTGTCCCAAGGCTCCACCCCCAAATCTCCAGGGATTTCCCAACTTGGAGCTGGCAGCCCTAAGGTGAATTGATCTCTGTAGTTGGGAGATCTGTTGTGATTCCCAGAATGCTGCCACTGTTGCTGTGCCCCCCCCCCGAGGAAGCAGGCAGGAGGCTGGAAAAGTGATGGGGGCAGAAAGAAAGAGTGATGGAGTGGGGGGCAGAGAGAGAAAGAGTGATGAGGTGGGGAGGCAGAAATAATAATAATAATAATAATCATCATCATCATCATCTTTCAATTTATTAATTGCTCAATCCTGCAGAGCTTGCTGGCTCTGAGCGATTTATAGTTACTCATTCACGCGCAACTAACAGTGATTCACGCGCGACTAACAGACATTCACAGTCGGCGAGGGTTTGTTCAGCTGCAGGGTCAGACGTGTTCCGTCAGCATATTCACTTCGGCTTGGCTAGATGACGTCAGCTTCTCCAGGTCTTGCAGCGCCGCACTGCCACCGCCTGGCCGGAATGCCCCATTACAGGCTTCTAGGAGTCGAAGAGATTTTTTCTTAGGCTTTCAATCTTGCAAGCTGAGCATTCCGGTCACCGGCCAGCACCTCCCCCACCAAGGGGGTTTTGGTGCTCTCTAAGGAGTGGTACCCATTTTATCTACTCGCCGAAGCTTTCGAACCGCTGGGTGGACAGCGAGCTAGGGACAAGGCTGGTAGCTCACACCAACATGGGGCTAGAACTGACAGCCGTACTGTTCAGTTCAGATGTTACTAACCAGAGGATAAATCCTCTGTGCCACTGCTCCCCTTGGATGTGAATGATGTGAAAAGTACTGAGACTTACTAGTGATTTCAGCTCTAATACTTTATTTCAGCTCAGAACAAGACAACTCTAACCAGCTCACAGGCCGGTTTATATGTGCAACAATCCCACACCCAAAACACACCCACACACAAGTGATTGGCTATTTACAGTGGCCGAGAGTTCCATAGGCTCTCGGCCGGGAGCCTAGCCCGCCGATAGGCGCCAACTAGGATCCGCTCGGCCGCTTCGCATGATCGCGTGGTGAATTGGCCATGCACGTGGTCTGAGATGGATACATTACATGATGACAGGTCAGAAAGAGAGAGGAAGTAACATACACAGAGGAGAGAGAGAAGGGGGGGCAGAAGGGAGAAAAGAGTGTGAGAGAGATCGGGGGAGAGGCGAGGAACCAAAGGTGTGAGGAATGGGATAACCATCCCACAAGTTGCAATTGTACTAATGGGCTAGTACTTACCAAAAAGATTGTAGTGCAGCTTGTAAATTGACTTTTGCTGAAAACTGATAGGAGCTGGGGAACATCTGGCTCAGGATACTTCATCTCTGGGGATGATTGTGTCAGTGTTTCAAGTTCTACATGTGAGGATAGTGTAGAACTCAGCAATGACCAATAGAATGTCTGCCACAGAATCACTGTAGTTTAAAAGCCTGAAATCTAATCTAGTACTTGGGACATACTGTTATTTTCCTGAAAGAAACCCATTTTGTGATTAAAATGATAAGTGAATTATCCAAGAGAAAATGTTGCATTGAATTATACATTAATCTATTACCATTATCCTTGCAGTGTTTCAGTAAATGTACATTCAAGTTGTGACAAAAAGACAACTTTTTGTAGATATACTTAATTACTTTTATTTAATCATGGAAATCTTTAGACGGAGGCAATCTTGGAATCCATGTCCTGATATAAGTATTGTGTAACTGCTTGGAATAGTGGCAATAATGCTATCAAGTACAGCATGTATGTAAATGTAACATTGCCCAGAAAGTTCAGGAGGTCACGATTTCAGAAGATGATACTTCATAAACACGAGGGATTAGTCAAAAGTCAAATAAATTCAAGAGGGTCAAATCTCATCAAGGTGATTGGATTTTATTTAAAATCACTACAACAGAAGCTGTGATAAAAAGTATAAAACAGAGAAGTGAACAAAAAAGGATGTCAGCAGGTTAAAGGGAGGACTCAAGCAAGCTATGAAAGGCAACACCAACTTGCAGTACTAAAAGTTTCAGGAATGCAGTATGAGGCTGTCTTACATGGCCTGAATCCCTGGCATGGTGATCAAGCATTGTTTTTGCCAGTAGTTGTCTTCATAAAAGGGTTAGAGAATGTGAAATTTCTTTTTACAGTGGCCCACTTCATGTGAGGACAAAGAGGCCTCTTTTCACATACCAAGACTTAACTGAAGGAACCATAGCTTCTGTGATCCACTTTGGAGTGTTGACAGTACAGAATGGATGTGGACGTGGGTTCTTGTTTTTCTATAACAAGGAAATGTTCAGAAGCTGAACACAATGAAGGAGGGCTATCTCCACTGTTTCTTGTTTGTGAACATCCCAGAAGCATCTGGCAGGCTAATGTTGGGATGAGGGACTAGATCCAGCAGGGTTTGCCTTTATAATCTGAAATCTGAAACAAAATTATGTATTTCATGAATGTTGTTGAAAGAGATGATACCATGAGAATTCCTATTTCAATAGTTACATTCCTAGAGAGGTTTATCATATAATTTGTGGGAAATTACTATTACTAGCACCATGCATTTTTCATATTAGAAAGCAGATACCAAAAATCCCACAAAACCAAATTTGTCACATCTCTGTACAGTATAATAATTACAGTTACAAAATCTGTAATATACACTTCATCTTTTGCTAACACAATTAGAATGTATGAAGGGCAAATGGTTTATCATGTAAAATGTTCGTCATTTAAAATATTTTATGTAGCATGAAAAAAAATCTCACCTGTAGAGTCAACATTTCCACACCACAGCAGTTTTTAATTCTCAGATTTACTGGTTAAAAATAAATCAGGTATGAAGGTGTGGTTCACACTTTCCTGCACTTTCCGACTCTTTCTCAATGATGAACTAAATCATCTAAATCACGCACTTCAAGCAAATGGCTACTCCAAGAATGAAATCAGAAGAGCGATTAAACCAAAGGTAAAACAAACAACTGAGGAAAAACAGCCTCCCACAGGAAAAGTGTTTTTGCCATATATCAAAGGTATCACTGATCAGATGGGAAAACTTATGAAAAAACACAACCTACAAACAGTATTCAGACCCACCAGAAAAATACAACAGATGCTACGATCGGCAAAAGACAGAAGAGACCCCCTCACTTCTGTAGGAGTATACTGCATACCATGCAGTTGTGGACAAGCTTACATCGGGACCACACAGCATAGCATTCAGACAAGAATAAAAGAACATGAAAGATACTGCAGACTTAGCCAACCTGAAAAATCAGCAGTGGTTGAACTCAAACAGTGGCCTAACTCAAACAAGACACACTATTTTGTTCCAAGACACTGAAAGGCTGGACAGCACTTCCAATTACCATGTCAGATTACACAGGGAGGCCATTGAAATTCATAAACATAAACACAATTTCAACAGAAAAGAAGAAAGTTTAAAAATAAATAGGGCATGGTTTCCTGTCCTGAAAAACACAAAAGGCTCTACACATCTGACAATAGCACTACAGATATGATTAGAATTTCAACAGCCAATCCACATACAAAAGAACCTCCTCAGGAAACAGGAAACCACCTCAGGAAACAATCCATATACAAAAGAACCTCCTCAGGAAAGCTCCTCCATTGGCATGTTCATAGCCTGGGGAACTCCTACAAGATAATGACTCAGCCCTACCCCACCTTCTGGAGTAGATATAAATTACCTGCCTACCATTTTCTTCTCACCTTGATACAGAGAGTACTCCATCTTTCTGTGTTATACCTCTGAGGATGCCAGTCACAGTTACTGGCAAAACATCAGGTTCTACAATCCAAGACCACAGCCACGTAACCCGAAAAATCTACAGCAACTAATGAACTCCGGCGGTGAAAGCCTTCGACAACACACTTTGCACTTTTATTAGAGGTGTGCATTCTGAAATTCCCAAGCTGAAAATATATTGGAAAATTAATGTTTTGGGCCAATACCATGGTTTTCTGGAACAGTAACAAATTCAGGATTCTTGGGCATTGCCAAAAAAAACTCCCAACCCTTAAAAATCCATCTTGTTTTTCATGTTCTGGTGCTTACCATCAGGCATCTTGTTTTTCTTTGATTCCTCAAATTCCCCAGGCAGTGACTATTCTTCCATCCAATCAGATCCTTGCAAGGGATCAGGAGGTGAGCACTCCCGGACAATCATTTTGGACACAAGCCTCAGAGAAGGAATTTCCATGGAGAAGTCTGTGCCAAGCTATAAGTACTCAGATTACTCCATATACTACTCCAAATTTATACAAAGAACTTCCCACTTTGGGTTCTTTAGCATCAGGGAAAAGCCCCCCTCCTCCACTTGTGCTGCCCCTCATCAGGAAAGTCAGTTTCTATGGCTTTTAAACAATGCTCTTGGACTAACATGTGACACTGACCAAAGCAGTGAACCCGGAGAAATTTGTAATCAAATGTATCGTGTACCTTAGATGCTGGACTCACCCATACCCCAGCCCCCTCACCTCCTCCTCCTCCAGGAACTCCTTAAATTGTAAGAGTACTAGTTACCAATTAAGGTGCCCCCACAATGGATGCCCAGCATGAAGACTTATGTCTCATAGCAATTGGATGGCTGAGTCATCACATGCAATTACACACAAACACACACACACATACTTTTTGTTTGTTTTGTTTGAAAAATGTGAACTCATTTCAAAGATTGCAGGGATGGAGCATGGTGAGGGGACTATCTGCAAATGTTGCCTTTTTTACTTTGGAAAAAGAAAAAAACAAGGAAGGATGGCAAATGCAGAGTTTTCAGCAGAAAGAGTTTTTTTTTCTTTTGTCAGTCAGTCACTGTAAGATTACATGAAAAATTGGCTGCAGACAGGGTTTTTTTAAAAAAATGTCCGTGGATAGCACTATTTTTCCTTAATAGGAATCAGTGGAGAGAAGTGCACCTGTGCCTAAAGGCACGTGCTTTGGGAGTCTTAAAACCATTCTGCTTGAAACTTAGGGAGTCTCTTTAGATGAGAGGTAAGACTATGTTCTGTGCAAATTGGTGCCATTATCTTTAAAAACAGCTGACCCAGACTCTCAAATTGGCTCTTCGTTGAAAATAATGGTACCAAAAACCCAGAACTCCAAAACAACCCCACAGATTTGAAACCCAAACTGGTCATACACTACCCCAAAACTAGCAATCATGATATGTTTCCATCTTGAATCCCAGATGCAAAATAACAACTTTAATTTCCTCGATGAACATCCCTACTTCCTATAAGTCTTTATGCTGGTAACATATAATCGGAGCCATATAAACTTCTGGGAGTCAAAAATGACTTGACACTGTGTCCTGACTAAATTGTAAAGTTTGTTGAAACAGAATAGATACTGGGGAAAGGAGGCCTCAGAATAGGGTTTTTTTTAAAAAAAATAGTTTGTAACTAAGCAATACTAGGCAAGTGTCTCTCACAACTCTTGTTCAGAGCTAGAGTTTTGTTGATATTCCTTAGCTAACAAAAATCTTCCTGATATTTTTATGTATTGCAGGAATGGTGGTCTTGGCCTATCAAAAAAGGAGACATGGATACAAATTTACTCTGGTTAGAGGGCCAAACCAATTGGACATTTTCCCCATAGTTAGATGGGTTTTGTTTTGGACTGTTAAGGTAGTGGGAAAAAATCTTGACTTCATTGGGAAGATGATTGCAAAGCATAATAGCTGGGACCAATAATATCTGTATTGGGCAATTAATTATTGATAGACTCATTGGCATTAGACTATCATGTGCATTTGTCCTGGCTCCTGCCAGGACTGCCCGATGGGAGGAAGCCCTGGGGATGAGACAAGCACCCCCTCAGCACCCCCTGCTGCCACACAGCTTACTATGCCAAACAGGGCAAATGACGGGAGCAATGACGCAACAGCAAAGCGCCGATGGGAGGACACGGAGGCGCACTGGAGCTGGGATAGGGACGTCGCAGGTGTCCCAGGAGGGCAGAGTGTGGCAGCAGGAAGAATGAGGCCCAACCCAGGGCGGACCTCTCGAGGCTGGCCAGGAGCAGGCAGGGATGAGTGGTGGCCTGGTGCAGCTGCTGCAAAGCAGGAGAAGCCACGGCAAGACAGGACAGCTGGCAGAGGATCACCTGGAACCCCGACGTGCAGCAGGAGAGAGGGGGAGGCGGAAACAGACTCGGCGTCTCCACTTTTAGGTGGCGGTGGAGCCAGGAAGGAGGAGGCAATGGGGGAAATGAGGGGGTAATAAAAAGGGAAGGAGATGGCCGGGGAGGAAGAAAACTGGACTGGCTAGGGCTGCCCAGAGATAACAGAAAAGCCCCGCGTTGGCTATAGGGCCGGCCAGGCCCGTAGCTAGGACCTTTCTAGTGGGGGGCCGCACATACATACCCACACAGGGCTTGAGGGAAGTTCCGCAGGCAGGTTTGCAGGAAGTTGCAAAAGCACGCGTGTGTGTGCCGATTAGAATAAGAAAGAGCCACCGGTTGGCTCAGCTGACACCCAGAGAAGCCAGATGATAGATAAGCGGCTCGGTGGTCCCCCCCCTCTTCTCCATCTCTCCCCCCCCTTCAGATCGCAGATCATCTGCTCAGGCCCACTCACCTCTCATTTCCACCACAAAGCCGGTGTGTTTACCTGGGATCCCAGGACTGGCGGGGCATGCTTTTGTCTCCAAATCAGATTGCTTCAACCAGCTGCTCTCCCCGGCCCCTTCCCTCTGCAAATCTGACCGTGGCCCCTGCTGCACGGTCTCCTGCATGGATTGGAAACGTAGGGGAAAGACCTGGGGATTGGGGGGGACTTTCCCCGCCCCTCACTTTCTCTGCCTTGATGTCTCCCATCGGCCACGGAGCCCTGGGGCCCAGCAGGCCTTCAGGAGCAGTCAGAGGAGGAGCAGATGTAACCCCACCTTGCTGGGAGGGGCAGAGCCGGAGCAGCGGATCGGAGGTCGAACTTCCCTTGAGTGCCTCCGACCTCCGAGGAGGGGAGGAAGGGGGAGGGGGGAGGGAGGAGGGGGGAGGGCCTGCCGTGATCTGGTCCATGGGGTCGCTGTGCGACTGAACAACAACAAAAAAGAACTACATGGAAACTTTGGAAAGCATAAGCACATGTGAGACCAGCGGCCCCTGAAGTACCACACAGCGCTGCCGGCTCCCGCGGGGATGGAGAGTCACGTTGAGCGCTGCAATGAGAAGCAAGGGGGGTGTTAGGAAGCACCAGCCGCCCTCGGACTAGAAGCGCCACTCTGTAGGAGGAGAGGCTCGGAGGGACCACGTCATCCGGGCTTGCTGCCAGCGCCGAGTCCCGCCCTGTCTGGGAAGCGCCGGGCGCCTCCCTCCCACGGGCCTTTCCCGGAACCTGGGCGCTTCTCTCCTATGGGGCACGGCGGGAGGGAGTCGCAGCGCACACAACCGAGCCAGCCCTGCCGGTGGTGGATGGGGATCTTGCCTAGCCTGTCTCGCGCCCGTCCGTCACATCGCGTCGGTCTCTTCCAGGCAGGCCGCCCAGCCGGCTGGCCAGCCGCCTCTCCCTCCCTCCCGCGAGGCCATGGGGGGGAAACAGAGGATGGGGGAGGGGGCCTGCAAAACCCGCGGGGGGCAGCCCCCAGGGCCCCACGCGGGCTACGGGCCTGGGGCCGGCACAGAAGCCAGGATCCCAGGACAGGCAAGAGAGGTGTGGTAACCCTCTGATTACCCTGTCTTCTGAGATTGCTTCTCCCTCTTCTACTTTAGAGCATCCCTCATCCCTGGACGTTCCACTGGCTGAGGTGGTACCCTCGCGTATTCAGGTATTCTTGGCTGCTTGCGCCCCTGTTAAGTACGAGACTCAACGCAGCTTTTCCAAAACAGTGATTCAGCTTTATTGAATAGGTGAAGAACGAACACAAAACTATGGAGCAGTAGGCTCACTTTTAAACTTTGCGGGCTTCTGTAACCATGCCCATCATTGAACCACAACCAATCATTGAACAGAGATAAAGACCAATCAACTATGTTCCCTCCAGAACCCTTCCTGTGTCGTGATTGGGTGAGCTGTTTGTAGTATCCAATCAGGATGTGTACTTGAGGATACTGGAGAGAGATAGAGCTTCTAGACCAAGCTCAATAGCATGTAATGTAATACACAACAGCCCCACATACGAGATGGCTACAAGTGGACCACCTGCTAGTATGATATGCTGAAAGCAAGAACTGTCATTAAATGTAATTCTGAACAATGGTATCAGAGTACGGATCAAAAAATCGGCACAATGGTGCTACATATGGATAGGGGTTGTTTTGTAGGATACTGAGAAGCAGGGTTACCACCCCACTTTCCCAGGGTTCCTTGCACCCACTCCTTGCCCCAAGGCCTTGGAATTGAAAGAGGAGGGGTTTAGCACACCCTGATCCTCTTCCTACTCTCCCATCTTCTTGCTTGTTGAGTCAGAAGCTACAGCTTTGCATATCCCCATAGGTCTGTCTCTTCCCCCTTATAAAAGCCTCTCTACAGTCTGCTCAGGCTTGACAAGCTCCCTCGGCTCCTCCCAGGAAATGGGCCCCCATCCTGTGTGAGTGGCTCAGTTCCAAGGAAGATATCTCTATCTGCCCTGCAGGACCTACCACCTCAACCAGTTTCCTCTTCTACATAGTAGACATATTGGGAGTGTCTGCAACTGTTTGTTTCTGGCTTAACCAGCTATACAGACAGTTTAAAGGGGCCACGAGTTGGGTTACAGCCTTGAGCTGCATAACAAGTTCAGATGATCTCCCAAATGCAAAATTGTCTTGGTACAGAAATGTAAGAACATGTGAAAAAATTATATTTGTTCATGCCTTGTTTTTTTTATTTGTTATTGCTTTTCCACTACACATACTACAAGGAAAGGGAAGAAGGAACTAAGACTAAAATATAAAGCTAAAGCAAGGATCTTCTTTCATAGTTATATAAATAGCATATTGTATTTCCCAAAGTAGATTAAAAAATATGAGGAATATAACTGTTTAAGATTAATATAGAATCAAACTAAAGCAAGCATATTTAGCCAAAATAGATGCAAGCCAGTTTCTCATATAACAAACATATAAAAGCCTTTCAGAGTTAAACTACATATTATTTTGCATATTTCTTGTTTTTCTTGTGTTTGCTCTTGTCATAGGTCAGTCTAACTTTGAGGAGTTTCGGAGCAGATACTCCTTTATCGTCGTCAGTGTCCTCTGAGGATTTGTCAGTTGTCATTCCTTGTTAATAGTATTCAAAACCAATACCCTCAAATCAAACTGATCATAGGTTTTATGACTGGTTCAAGCTCACAAAATCTATTTGATACCATGGAAGAAAACATAGCTGTTGCCTCTGTGGGAATTTTAAATTGCCTGGCTCAGCAGTACTGTTTTGGCTTATGTAGGATAAAGTCATTAACATTCACTTGGACTCCATTCCTCTAAAGCTCTGACAGATCATTTCAGGTTAATATCTTCAAAGTTTCCAACAATCCTTTGTAAGAGAATGTTCCAGTGGAATTCTTGATTAGCACTTTTAACTATAAACTGTCTCCTTTTGTTGAACTTCTTATCGTTCAGTGCGCCTGGGACAGGCTTTATTTACATAGTATTAATAGTCTGGATGTAACCCAAGAACTGCAGAGTTAGGACTGTAACTCTGTCCTCAAGTTCCCCTTTGGTGTCATGATCTTGGCAAGCTCACAATGGCAATATACCAAAGCACTGTGCTACACCCTCCATGTAGAGCACATGAGCAGAAGGAATCAAGGATAACATTTCACCTTCAACTTCACACTCCCTGGGCTTAGAATGGAATACTCTTATTAAACCTCTGGCAGTAAAGCACATTTTCAGTTTGATCAATATTATTCTGCTAGGCTGAATAACAACACATTCAGAATTTTGTACTGAACCTTTAAAAAAAGACATCATTCATATGAATATTACTGATAAAGTATACAGCACTATGAGGGTGATCTGTGAATGTTGTTTGACAAACTGATTGCTAAATGAGCTATTAGCTAGGGGGGCTTTTGGACTGCCTTAGTAAAACAGGGAATTGTATAGAACAAATGCTTACAGATGCAAAACACTGAGGGGAGGGGGTGAGTGTTCAGGAAGAAAAGAAGTGATAAAGTAACCCTACCATGAAAACTGATCTTCTCTAGACATAAGCTATTTATAAGAAGCAGTAGTAAAATTGCTTAATTCTTCTGTGCCTCTAGGGAGAAATCTAAACCTTTTGAGGAGTGATGGAGAGAATGAAATGAAGTCAGGGGTGTATTTATCCAGCAGAAAATGTGGTAGGGGGAAAACCCTTAGTGATATTTTTAAAAAACTATTGTTGCTTGCCAAGAGTTGACAGGTGTGCACTTTCTTATTTTTCTGGAAGGCAGCCAGAAACCACAGTTTTAATATGCATCTCCTACTTTACAGCAGGGGAGAAAACAGCTGTCTCCCTGGCTCAGAATATAAGGAGACTAAAATATTGAGACAGTCTCCACTTTATACTAGGTTCACAACATTTGCATAACTTGCTTGAATTCCCTGTGAAAATACACAGCTAAGCATGTCAAGGACTGCATTCTTAACTCAATTATATCTTATCATGTAACATTTTCCTCCTCAAAACAGATGACTTGTGTTGCATAGGTACCTTGGAAAGAAGAAAGGTGTCTCCTCACATAATTTAGAGTATATGTGAATATTCTTCGGGGTCCCCTGTGTTTCTGGCCAATTGGATGAATACTGGTATCAACAGTTAAACAAGTCTATATACCACTATCCCCCTCTTGGACGCACATCTTATTACAGTGAGGGGGTTTGTGTGTGTCAGCAGAGCTGAGAGCAATACCATAAGGGGTTTAGACTCTGTCAAGAGTCAGACGGTTCCATGGAGATGGAAATGGAGGAATCCTTGAAGCTACTTGGCAGCAGCAGTAGTGGAAGGTGACACTGGCGAAGGATCTTTCATAGACAACGGTGGTGCTACCTCAGCTAACCCTGGTTAGTACTGCACAGAAAAAGGCAATGATAAACCACTTCTGATCATCTCTTACCTCAAAAACACTATGATGAAAAAACCCAAAATGAAAAAAATATATAGTGCTGGAAGATGGAACCCACAGGTCAGATGGCCCTCAATTAGCTACTGGGAAGAGCTGAGGGCAACTACAGCTAGAGCTATTCTTAATGATGTGACTAAAGCCAAAAGGGCATTCTGTTGTTGACATGAATGAATGCAAAAGGAAAGTCCAAGGCTATTTGATGCATACAATAGGAACACAGAGCATGAGATGTATGAATCAAGGTAAACTCTAAATTATAAAATAAGAAATGGAACAATTAAACATTGCAATCCTGGGAGTGAGTGAACTAAAATAGACTGGATTAGGACATCTCCAGTCAAAAATTACAAAGTGTTTTATTTGGGGAATGACAAACACAGAGGAAACGGAGTTGCTCTAATAGGGAGGAGAGATGTAGAACCAAACAGTCAGGGGCTATAATGCAAAATCTGATTGAATAATATCAAGCAGACTTACTGGAAAGCCTATCAGTATAACCATCATTCAAATTTACGTCCCAACTATAGATGCTGATGAAGAAGAAACGGAAAGCTTTTACACAATTGTCCAGGAAGAAATTGAGAACACACATAAACAAGATGTGCTGATAATCATAGATGACCGGACTGCAAAAGTAAGAAACAAAGCAGAATCAAATATAGTTGGAAGATTTGGGCTAGGAGTATGAAATGAAGCAGGAAAGCAATTCATAGAATTTTGTGTAGACAACCATTTGTTCATTGCATGTTTCAGGCAACCAAACAGACAATTATATACATGGACATCACTGGACAGGCTATACAAAAAATCAAATAAATTACATAATCAGAAGCAGAAGATGGAGAAGCTCTATTCTATCTGCTAAAACAAGACCAGGGGCTGATTGTGGCACAGACCATGAACTGTTAATATGGAAGATCAGAATAAAGCTGAAGAAAAACACCAAAACATTCATAGTGCCAAAATACAATCTAAGCAGCATTCCCAAAGAGTTTAAAGACCATGTAAAAGAACAGATTTGCATTACTGTTCAAGTGAATGTGAACCAGAAGAAGTATGGGTTGAAATCCATAGAATGTTAAAACCCACAGAGATATTATCAAGGAGATATTATCGTGGAGAGATATTATCAAGGAATAATGCACAAAGACCATTCTTATAGTCAAAAGAAATTAAAAAGCCTCAAGAGATGACTGATGAAATGCTAAAAATTGCTAAAGATAGATGAGAAGCAAAAATAAAAGGTAACAGAAACAGAATCAAAAGTCTAAATGCAGTGTTCCAGTGAGTGGCATGCAGAGACAAATGATCAGTGTAAAGAAAAAGGAGAGAACAACAAAAGGAAAAATAAGAGATTTGTTCTAACACATCCAAGAAATCAAGGGGAAATTTAAAACACAGTTAGGCATGCTGAAAGATCAGCACAGAAATACATTAACGGAAAAGAACAAAATAAAGAATTGATGGAAACAATACACTGAAAAACTACATAAAACACACAAAAAGATGACAGATTTCTTCCAAGTAGAATCCTTTTAAGAAGAACCTACAGTTTTAGAAAGGGAAGTGAAAGATGGACTGAGACCAATTGGGAGAAACAAATCACCAGGAGTTGATAGATATCAGTAGAGTTATTCCAATCCATAGAAACGGAGTCCATCAAAATCTTAATAAGAATATGCCAATAAATATGGAAAACAAACAATGGCGCACAGACTGGAAAAGGTACATTTACATTCCAATTCTGAAAAAAAGAAATGTCAAAGACTGCAGTAACTATTGAACCATCACATTTATTTCTCATGCAAGTAAAGTGATGCTCAAAATCTTACAGCAAAGACTCATACCATATGTGGAGTGAGAAATGCCAGCTGTTCAAGCTGGATTCAGAAAAGGAACATACACTAGAGATCATATTGCAAATTTATGTTGGTTTCTGGAGCATATGAGATAATTTCAGAAGAAAATCATCTTGTTTTTCATAGTTTACAGCAAAGCTTTTGACTGTGTGGGTCATGAAAAGATATGGTTGGTTTTAAAAGAAATGGGCATGTCACGGCATCTGGTTGTTTTGATGTGCAACCAGTACTTCAGACAAAAAGGCTACTGTGGGAACACAATATGAAGAAACAGAACTATTTTCAATTGGCAAAGGTGTCAGATGATTTCCCCCCCGTCTCTTCAATCTATATGCAGAACATAGCATAAGGAAAGTAGAATTTGATGAAGGTGGAGTGAAAATTGGTGGAAACAACATTAACAATGTGAGATGTGCAAATGACACTCCATTACCTGCAGAAAATAGTGAAGACTTGAAATAACTCCTGATGAATGTTAAAGCAGAAAATGCCAAACCAGGATTACAGTTGAACATCAAGAAGACAAAAGTAATGACTACTGCATGTTACCCCTACCAGCATAGATTTAAGAAGCTGAATTGCTGCCTTCAGTTTCTGGGGGAAATTAGCTAAATGGCAGGCCTCAGAGAGAGGTGGAGTATTAGCGAGGATCTTCCTACCTATGTTTACAACAATGGCCCCAGTCACATGGGCTGGATAACGTGGGAGGAGGCGGGGCTATTTGCACCACCATAATTAGAGCCACCAGAACATGATCCCAGGTATCGGCGGCATGCCATGGCTCCTTCCCTCCACGTTTGCGCACCAACGGGGGGCCGGAGGGAAAAGCCACGGCTGGTGTGATCACACCAAGGGACTCCGGAGGCAGCCCGTGGCAAACCAGTTGCTAGTACCTTCAAACAGGTAGTTTTTTATCGTGCATTTTCGGCGGTACGCCACGGGTTGGCCACGGGTGTGCTCCACTTCCAAGATGTTGCGGTGTGATCTTGACTGGAAAATCCACCATTCAATTGTTGCTCTCCCACAGCAAATCTTCCGTGTGAACGGGGCCAATCTTTCCCTTTAAAAGAGCTCTCAATAATCAGTCAGTTGATTAGCCAAAAGGGTTGTTTTTATTAAACAGAAGCAAATCCTAATACAATACATACATACAGAAATAAAACACATGTTAAAACATACACACTAGTAATAGAAGTACAGAGGTGAGCGGGAATAATAGGAGGGTTTTGGGGTAATATATTTTCCTATCCAGGAGAACAGGAGTCCATGGAGCAGAAACTGGAAAGATGGGAAATGACCCAAATGAATTTGGGGGTAACTTGCCAGTAGGTGCCCAGGAGAGACACACAGAGACTGGGGCTACGTTGGGCTAGTTATACCCAAAAATGTGTCCAGAGGGCTTGTTAATGCACGGGGTCCCTCAGAACAAAGCATTGATGAGATTAATCAGAGCTAGAACAATGTAGTTTGGGAACTTTGTCTAGCATTCCCAGGAGTGGACAAAAGAGACTGGAGATTCTCTTTTAGATGCAAAATACAATTTGGGTTGGGTTCCTGATTACTTCTCCATTGGTTGAAGGACTAATGGTTTGCTATTTAAACTAATCAAAATGGAAACAATACTGCTTGATGAGCCACCTGGCTAAGGGTGTGGGAACGTAGTAGAAGTCAGGAGTTTTAATTATGGAAGAAATGTGGGGAGGATAGAATTAGAGATTGAGATTGAAAGAAGCAACTCTGGGGTGAGGTAAATCCATTGTCTGGAGTACGCAGAAGTTTGCCCGAGGGGGGGGGTCACAGTTGTCAGAGCAAGATCTCACGTGCTTCCCAGGGTCACTACCTAGGCATGATTATAGGGCCTGCCAGTCCTGGCATCCATCGTTGTGTCCACTTATGTCAAGTTGCCTGGTATATGGACTCCTGGGGTACTCCTATGAGGTCCTTTGCTGGTTGAAATTACCCATCTTGATAGATAGGGGGTCAGCATACTTACACTGCGGAATCCCACAACGTTAAGGTTGATGATGAAGAAACTTAAATTGTTCAAGATTTTCTGTTCCTTGGCTCCATCATCAACCCAAAGGCAGACTGCAACTAAGAAATCAGAAGGAGACTGAAACTAGGAAGGGCAGCCATAAAGGGGCTAGAAAAGATTATTTTATGTATGTGTGAGAGAGAGTGCTTTGTGTGTGTGTGTATGTCTGGAAGTCATGGTTGACTTCTGGCAACCCCTAGTGGGGCCTGGATGTTTCAGAGAGGTGGCTTGGTATTGCCTGCCCTGGCCCTGGTATTCCTTGGAGGTCTCCCTTCCAAGTACTTGCCAGGGTTGGCCCTACTTAGCTTCTGAGATCTGATGTGATCAGACTTGCCTGAGCTATCCAGGTCAGGGTGAAAAGATTCTTAAGTGTAAGGATGTGTTGCTGGCAACTGAGGTCAAGTTAATGCATGCCATAGTATTCCCCATTACTATGTATGGGTATGAAAGTTATACAATGAAGGAAGCTGACAGGAAGAAAGCTGATTCCTTTGAAACGTGGTTTTGAAGAAGAGTTTTATGGATACTGTGGACCATCAAAAAGACAAACAAGTGAGTTCCATATCAAATCAAGCCTGAACTCTCCCTAGAAGTTAAAATGACTCAACTGAGCATCTCCAGTTAAAAGGATCAAGTAGGAGGTGATGTGAAGGATCTCAGTCTGAGAGCCTGGAGAGCTGCTGCCAGTCTAAGTAGACAATACTGACTTTGATGGACCAAGGATCTCATTCAGTATAGGGCAGATTCATGTGTTGATGTACTTTGGTCACATTATGAGAAGCCAAGACTCGATGGATTGACTCAATCAAGGTAAGCATGGCCCTCAGTTTGCAAGACCAGAGCAAGGCTGTTAAGGATAGGACGTTTTGGAGACCATAAATTCACAGGGTCACCATAAGTCAGAAGCAACTTGATGACAAACTCACACACACACACATACCAGTATGTATGCTAAATCACAAATCCTTTTAATTTTAAATTTTAATGGCACTCCTGGATTCAGAAGGGACTAGAGGATTATGACATTTGTTTCCATTCAGAGGCTCTTTCATCACACTAATATAAGTAACACAATTCAAAGTTTTTTATAAAATGAGAAAAGTGTTTTCTAGTCCAGGTCCACAAACATGCGGTATTCATTTTAACAACCACACTTAACAAATGGAGCTCATTAATCCTTAAGTTTTTATAATGCTGAGAGATGGTTGCCATTAATAAATCCTTTGAACACAAAATGTTACCTCACTCTAGGATGGTGCATGTTTTCCTTTATTATGTGGCAAGGAATGCATTCTAAGGCCCAGAGTACCAGATGTAATAGACTGTAAAAAATATTTTTGGCTAGTTATATTAAATTTCCTCTTCAGGCTTTATGTATGCTATAATATGAAGACTACCTAAAAACCAGCTGGCTCATTATCATTAAACAAACATATATACTTGGCTCTATCACTATATTTAGGTTAATATAGACTTATAAATTTTTACATGTAAATAAAGATGGGGAGGAAACTTGGAAGTTTTTAATTATAGTGAAAACAACAGTGTTCATTCAAAAACCTCTGACTCTTCCCTACAAACTTCACTAAACCTACAAAAATTTTTAGAAGTATACAGAATATAAAACAATGGCTGTTATTTATTTCCATGTTATGTGCCCAAAACTGTGAGCTGCCCTGAGCACGTTTGCAGGGAAGGCGGGATAGAAATATAATAAAATAAATAAATAAATCCTCACTGTAAAGTAATGTGAGAGTAACTCGCTTCCATATAGGTGGGGGTTAGGCTGTAATCCTAAAAATATATTCCTATTAGAAAGCCCAAGTGAATGACCTACAAAGAAAGGAAATACGTTCTTTTCCTAATAAAGACAGACTTGGGGAAATTCATAGTCACCATTTTAAGGTGATTTTTTACATCATTTTTCACATAGCAAAGAAATAAGTAGGTGTCTTCGGAAAGATCTCCATGGAGTAAAGCTGCATATTACTACACAATATTTCTAGTTGGGAGAGGAGATATGGTAAATTGACATATAATCACTTCTTTAAATAATCACATCATGATGCTATTTCTACCTAAAATAAATTGATCAGATGAATCATATCCTTGAAAATAAGAAATATTACTGACTTCATCAGTTCTAATTATTTTCAATCACAATTAAAAAACCACATTTGTAACCAAAGAAGTTACAGCTAAATTGTGACAGAAGATATGTGTTTTACACTGAAAAAGCAAAAAAGCCCACAGTACATCTCTAGTGTGAAAAAATCATTTAAATGTATTTGTTTGTTTTTAAAATATCTCCTGTCTCATAGGGGACATGCCCTGATTTTACTACTATTTTGCCTGGAATCGTACCGTATGTTTTGAGTTCTAGGAGAAAGTTTGGTTTAACCTTCCCCTTCCAATTCCTGGAGGAAATCCTCTCTGGACTAATCTGATTTTTTATTTTTATTTTTTATCATTGTAAAATGTTTTTCCTTTTGAAAATAACTATAGCCTCTCTAGGGGTCCATGAAAAAGCTTAGTTTTACTAGAGAACAGATGGGATCTTTGAGATGGCTACACAGATAAGTTTTGTTCTGTGTATGTTTCATTCCCAGATCATTTCCACACTTCATTATCAAATGACATATTTTCCCATGTAACATATTCAGAACATAAAAAGTACACTAACATTTGAATATTTGAAAAATAAAATTGTGATAAAAACATTTCATCTTAAAGAAAAGGCAGACATGCTCATTATAATGAACAAATATATGCTTGTTGCTTATGTGTTGTACGGGATGCAGTCATCTTTCAAGAAAGTTAAAGTACATGTTTATGTTCCTGGAACGGTTCTTTCTTGGACAGGAAATTGCTGTTTGGAGTGCTATCTTGAATGTGGCTGATCACGTTTTGGGGCACCTATTGATCCTGCCCCAAAAAATGGAATCATAGAATCATAGAGTTGGAAGGGACCTCCAGGGTCATCTAGCCCAACCCCCTGCACAAGGCAGGAAATTCACAAATACCTCCCCCTCCACACCCCCAATGACAGCTGTTCCATGCCCAGAAGATGACAAAAAAACCTCCAGGATCTCCAACCAAACTGGCCTGGGGAAAAATTGCTTCCTGACCCCAATGTGGCAATCAGCATTTCCCAGAGTGTGTAAGAAAGGGGCCACAAGAACTAAGCACTGAGGCAACCCTTCCTGCCCTCCCTCTCATGATCTGCCTAAGTTCACACAATCAGCATTGCTGTCAGATGGCCATCTAGCCTCTGTTTGAAAACCTCCAAAGAAGGAGAGCCCACCCCCTCCCAAGGAAGCCTGTTCCACTGAGGAGCCGCTCTAATGGTCAGGAAGTTCTTCCTAATGTTTAGCCGAAAACTCTTCTTCTACTTCTTTTAAATAATCTAGTTATTAGTTTTTCAAGACATAAAAAGGACATAAAGAAAATTTTCCAACAGCAAAATAATTCAAAAACATATAATACAAAAAAGGATCTTTAAGTGTTTTCTCTCATCTTATCTATCACATCCAATATAGCTCAACGTATATTGTCTTATGTTCAACATAACCCAACTATTTACCAACCTCTATTATGTATTCAGTCAGGATAACATTTTAACCTCTTAGTGATTTAACACAAATAGGCAGTCCTTTTGCATTCCAGAATAGCTCATCATATAGTTTATTCTGTCTCTGGAAACCAGTTCTTGTATTTCTATATTTTTTTTCATGCTATACCTTTTATATTTCCCTGGAAAGTTTCTTATGAATTCTAGGCCTCCTTCTATTCAGGTATCTGCATATTATTACTTTAATTTCTGTAGCAGCTTTCTCCTAATGGTATTTAAAGATCTTCATTCTAACTGCACCAAATTTTTAACAATGTAGATAAAAACGTTTCCACCAACAAATAGGTACTTATGCATTAACTTTAGCCAATCCCCAATATCTAAACACAAATATCAGATGTCTTCATATTCAGCATGCCCCATACAAATGAATTATAGACCTCCTTCTTTTCAGGTATCTACATTCAAACTACACCAAATTTTAGCAATGTAATCAGACATTTTCCACCAGCAAATAATTATTTAAACATTTTAAACCTAAATAACTAACCATAGATATCAATTGCCATTCATATTCAACATCTATGTACCCCCTCTTGTCATACCTTATACATACAAAAATAAATTATTTTATCAGCTAATACATATTATTACTTTAATTTCTGTAGCAGCTTTCTCCTAATGGTATTTGGAGATCTTCATTCTAACTGCACCAAATTTTAACCTAAAAGCGTCCTCCTAATACTATTCAGGAGTTTTCATTCTAACACCACCAAATTGTTAACAATTTAAACATAAAATTTTCTATCAACCTACATGTACTTAAGCTTTAAACTTTAGCCAGACCCAAATATCCAAACACAAGTATCAGATGGCTTCCTATTCCACCTAAACCAAAGAGATTCCTATCATTTCATACCTTATACATACCAAAAAAAGAGAATTGTTTTGCCACCTACTACACATTGTTGCTTTGTTTTCTGTAACAGCTTCCTCCTAATGACCTTACTTAAATGTCTTATTTCTTTATAAACGTGGTATTGTACTTTTTTATTCTGTCCTTTCTGTTTTGTCAGTTCTGTCACCAATTTTCTAGGTCGTCTTTTATTTTTCTTTGCAATTTGCCTGGCTCTGCTTTTAGCTTGCCTGATTTTTTCTTCACATAGTTGTTCTTGTATATTCCCTTTTTTCAATCCCATCCTTACCGCTTGTTTGCTAAGCTTCTTGGATCCACACTTTTGCCTGAAGACATTCCTTTTTCTTTCTATAAATTTTACAGATATATCTTGTATTTCCTTTTCTTGTATAAAGTCCTGGTCCCTCTCTGGGCTCCACGGATACTGTTGATATTGTGTAACGTTCTCTTCATTTTCCCTCTCCAAGTCAATGTTATTATATTTCTCAATGATACTTTTGCACGCTTCTTCAGCTGCGTTTCGCACCTCTTCAAATAGGAACTTTTTGAATTGTTCCAAAGTCAGCTGCCCAATTTTCATATTTTCTAAGTCAATCACTTCGATCTCCCCTGATAGTACTTCCTCATTCTCCCCCACTGGCGCCATTTCTTATCTTTTGCTCCAATTCTTTCCTTAGCCACTTTTACTCTTCCAAAGATGAGAATATTCCTGGGGAGTCAAATAGTTGTGGTCTTCATCAACATATAGGAAAATATATGCTCACTTGCCTTCTTGCTTTTGCTGTAAATAATTGTAAATCCAAAAGTTTAAAAGGGGCAATCACAGCTGTGCAAACATGGCGGACCATGCTGCTCTGTTCTTCACTCCCGCATCGAAACAAATCTGACACAACCCCCCAACCACCATTTAGGGGTCGTCTGATCAAGTTTCCTGCAACCAGCCTCTCTCCGGGAGATCTGGTGAAGCCCACAGCTGTCTCTAGGACCCATGGGGCTCCAAAGAAGTGAAAAAGGATGGGGCCAGTCAAGAGCATCTCGACTGTGCTCCCGCGCGCTGTGCCATTGCCCCAGAAGCTTTATTTTACGGGTCTAGCTGAAAACTCTTCTGATTTCATTTCAACCAATTGGTTTTGGTTCGACCTTCTGGGGAAACAGAAAACAACTCTGTACCAAGGTGCAAGACTGTTAAAGATAGAAGGTCATGATTTGAAACTAGGTTGGCATGCTTTTGTATGGTATGAGAAAAGCAATATTCATAAATATTTATTTTTATTTATTTATTTATTTTCATTACATTTATACCCCGCCCTTCCCGTTAGCAGGCTCAGGGCAGCTTACACGAGCACAAAGTGCATATAAATTACAATATAAAAATACATAAAAACAATTTTAAAATTCACTTCCATTCCGGATGCAAGAGAGAGAGGAAAAACAAACTCCACGTTCTGCAAGGCAGGGGAAGGCTCGGGCCCCGTTTAGATATCACACGGTCATCCGGTGGTAATACTCTCTGGAGAACGGTGATGATAATCCCAGTAGCAGTGGCGGCTCCTACTCATACGCCTGGCGGAAGAGCTCCGTCTTACAGGCCCTGCGGAACTGCAAAATGTCCCGCAGGGCCCTGATCTCTTCCGGGAGCTCGTTCCACCAGATAGGAGCCGCCACTGAAAAGGACCTGGCCCTTGTTGCAACAAGCTTCGCCTCTTTAGGGCCCAGGGTCACCAACCGGTGTTGTGACCCCGACTGAAGTGCTCTTTGGGGAATATGTGGGGAAATACGGTCCCTCAGGTATGTCGGACCCAGGCCATGTAGGGCTTTAAAGGTAAGAACCAGCACTTTGAAGCGAATCCGGTATGCTATAGGGAGCCAGTGCAGCACTTTCAGCATAGGTTGGGTGTGCTCCCACCTAGGGGCACCAACCAACAACCTAGCTACAGCATTGTGCACCAGCTGCAGCTTCCGGATTTGCGACAGAGGCAGCCCCATGTAGAGAGCATTACAGTAGTCTAGCCTCGAGGTGACCGTCGCATGGATTACTGTGGCTAGGTCATTGCGGTCAAGGAAAGGAACCAACTGCCTCACCAGCCGAAGATGGTAGAAGGCCGATCTGGCAGTGGCTGCCACCTGGACCTCCATCGTTAAGGTGGGGTCCAGGAGCACTCCCAAGCTCCTAACCTCCGAAGCTGGCACCAAAGGTGTCCCATCGAAGGTTGGGAGCGGGAGCCCCAACCTCAGTCCAGTCCGACTCAAGAACAGGACCTCCATCTTTGCCAGGTTTAATTTCAGCCTGCTCAGTCTGAGCCACCCA
>NW_015169189.1:890061-902392 GCF_001447785.1 Gekko japonicus | reverse complement strand
CACCAGTGGGGCCAGGACATTAGAAGTCCTCCCACTGTTGGCCCCCCCAAGCACCAAGAAGACAGAGCATCACTTGCCCCAGAGCCCCTATCTATACCTTGTGGCTAATAGCCACTGATGGACCTCTGCTCCATATGCCTATCTAATTCCCTTTTGAAGCTGTCCATGCTTGTAGCTGCCACCACTTCCTGTGGCAGTGAATTCCATGTGTTAATCACTCTTTGGGTGAAGAAGTACTTCCTTTTATCCATTCTAACCCGACCGCTCAGCAATTTCATGGAGTGCCCACGAGTTCTTGTATTGTGAGAAAGGGAGAAAAGTACCTCTTTCTCTACCTGTTCTTTCCCATGCATAATCTTGTAAACCTCAATCATGTCACCCTTCAGTCGTCTTTTCTCCAAGCTAAAGAGCCCTAAGCGCTTTAACCTTTCCTCATAGAGAAAGTGTTCCAACCCTTTTATCATTCGAGTTGCCCTTTTCTGCACTTTTTCCAAAGCTATAAGGTTGTTATGGAAGGTGCTGTTGGGGATTTCCAGCTAGCAGCAATGGTTAAGCGAGCTACTGCCAGAAGAGTTGAGATAAGATCCCTTTTTAGGTCCTGGATGGAGTTGTCCCAGTGGTTCAGCTCGTGTATGGAGTCGTCCCAGTGGTTCCGCAGGAAGGATTCAGGCGTGAGAGGGATATTTTGAGCTATGATGTTCTCCATCTGTAGTTTTACATCTGTCCACCAGCATGCAGGTCCACCAGCAATGCAGGTAAGCCCCTAGTTGTCCGCAACCTTTCCAGCATATGGGGCTACTGGTTCTGCTAGATTTGTGTATTTGCTGGGGGGTTAAGTACCATCTCGAGACAGTTTTGAAGAACTGGGATTTTATGTTGTTAATCATTGAGCTATTCGCTGGAGAGTTCCATATGGTTTCCCAGTCTATCTCTTGCCAGTGCACGTCTAGCTCTTCCTCCCACTTTATTTGGTGCCTCATTTTTGTGTAGGTGTCCGCGATGACTACTATTTTGTAGAGTTTAGATAGAAGACCTTTGGGGATTTGGGATAAGATATAATGATTTTTTCTAGATTGGTAAATTCTCTCTGGAATGTTCCTGCATCTGTTAAGCGCTCTATGAGATCTCTAAGGTGGAGATAGTCATGCCAATGAAGTTGCTGGTTTGTTTTGTGATCGAAGTATATTTTATCTAGCATTATGCCATTGGTGACTAAATCATAGGGGCGGCTCAAGTTGGTCATTTTCCAGTCCAAGCAGGCGTTTATGATTTTGCCAGGTTCAAACCAGTCCTGATGAGTATAAGTGGAGAGTGGTGATATCCCAGTGGCTGGGAGTAGTTTTTTATTGTTGTCCCATGTTTTGATGGTTGCTTTCAAAAGAGTGTTACTGTTGATAGATTTGGGTCTTAGATTTGGCTTGATCCAAAAGATCTCTTGCAGGTCATAAGGTGATGTGTAAGAGTGTTCAATTGTCATCCAGTGCTTATCTTGGCCTTTGTGTTGCATTTGAACCGCCCACGCAAGAGTCGCGGCCTGGTGATATGCCCGAAGTGAGGGGAGGTTGATTCCTCCTTTTTTTATCTGTTCTATGGATAATGTTGTGGTTTACTCTGAGTTTTTCCCTGTCCCAGAAAAAGTTTGTCAACTGCATTTGCCAAGAATCCAGATCCTTTTTGGTGATGGGAATGGACAGGGTTTGGAACAGAAATGTAAACCTAGGCGATATGAAACTTTTAATCAGGTGAAGCCTGTCTGGGAGCGATAGTTTCAGAGCTTTCCAGTTTTCTATATCGGTCTTGATGTTAGTGGCGAGTTTGTGGAAGTTAGCCTTAACCAGGTCTTTTAAGTTTATAGGAATGTGGACTCCCAGATATCTCCAGGAATCTGTTATCCATTTGAAAGGGTATTGTTGTTGGAGTTCAAGCTTCATTGTGTGCTCAATGTTTATTGGGTAAACCTCAGTTTGGTTGAAGTTAATCTTGAGCCCTGAGGTGTCACCAAATAATGTGAGTTCTTTGATTGCTTGTAATGAGTTTTTGGGATCTGAGATGTATAGGGTGAGATCGTCGGCATAGAGGCAGGTTTTGTGTTCTATCCCATTGATGTTAATCCCCTTAAAAGTTTCCTTTTGCCTAAGTTTTTCTGACAGCGGTTCAATGGCCAAGGCGAAGATGAGCGGGGAGAGGGGGCACCCTTGTCTGGTTCCCCTTCTGAGCTGAACTAAGGGGGAGCTGACTCCGTTAACCTTTATTTTGGCCCTATTGTTGGAGTAGATGGAGTGCAACATTCTTCGAAATGCCTCTCTGAATCCTAGGTGTTTGCATAAGGAGAGAATAAACCTTGTCTCCACAGAGTCAAAGGCTTTTTCAAAGTCAAGTGCGAGGATGACAGAGTCCCTTCCTGTCTGCTTTTCATGTATGATGATGCCCAATGTTCTGTGTAGATTATCCACTATTTGTCGACCAGGTATGAAGCCAGTTTGGTCAGATGGATGTAGTCAGTAATTATGATTTTCAGTCTATTCGCGATTAATGTTGTAAAAATTTTGTTGTCGTGATTCAATAAGGCTATAGGTCGTGATTCAATAAGGCTATAGGTAGTCAGTAATTATGATTTTCAGTCTATTCGCAATTAATGTTGTAAAAATTTTGTTGTCGTGATTCAATAAGGCTATAGGTCGTGATTCAATAAGGCTATAGGTAGTCAGTAATTATGATTTTCAGTCTATTCGCAATTAATGTTGTAAAAATTTTGTTGTCGTGATTCAATAAGGCTATAGGTCTATAAGAGGTAGTATTTGATGGATCTTTGCCTTCTTTGTGGATGACTGTAATGTTAGAACCAGGATGAGAAACCATTCACAAGCACATTTTGGGTGTGATCTGTCAACCAGTTACAGATCCACCTAACATCCTTGATGTCTTTCACAAACTAACCATAGTTAAATTAACCAATGGTTTCATCTTATGTCTGAACTGAGCCATTATCTCACTGTAAATTATTTCATTTTTATTGTATATTTTCTACTTTATCTTCACAGTATTTCTGTGAAATAGGTTTACTTGGAACATGTTGACTGGCCAAGGTTACACAACAAAGTGACTGGGTGTGATTTTGAATGCAGATATCCCTGATCAAAGTTCAGCTCTGTGACTATTCCATCAAACAACCATTGCAGTACAAAGCTCCTAGAATCTAGCTCCCAGCATTATGCCATATTATGATCAAAAGATTCTCTCTCTCAACTAAGGGGCTAATTACGTATTATACTTTTCTTGTTCCATCTGTAGGTCTACACCCAGTCCAGGGAGAATCACAGAATATAAGGGGAAGAGAAATCCACCTCTGGAAAGAATCCAATTAATATATTCAGGTAAGGTTACCAACTGGACAGGGAAAAAATGGAAATGAGTAGCTGAAGCTTTCCGTAACAGGAAGTTAAATAACATCACCTGATAATTGCTGTAGACCAAAGAGACATTAAAGGGACAGCTAGAGGGACCAGTTGAAAAGCTGGCAAATATAAGCATTAAAATTTGGCATTATCTGTGTACAGCAACAATATTACAAGGTAAATAAATAATCACTAAAAGCATTCCAGCCATGAGGCAATTGGATGCTTGCATGAGTAGATACAGATTCCTTCAGTAATGGTTTATCTTTACATTTTCTATTACATTTTTATCCTGCCAATGCTCTGAGGAGTTCAGAGTATCATATATGGTTCACAGTTCCTCCATTTTATCTTCACAACACTATGAGGTAACGTATGCTTACAAAGAATGACTAGCCAATGTGCACCAATGAGTAGGGATGAGCATGAACTGGGAAAATGTGATTCGGTTTAGTTTCTGGCTCATGACCTGCCCCATTTGCAAACCACAGACCATCACTAATTTTTAGCTGTTATGAAACAGTTTGGTTTGTGAGGTGGTAGAATGCCCCTTGGTGTGCTTGATACACCAAACTTGCAGGAGAACTCCAGCTGACTCTCCTCTAGCTGCCTTCTAAGTTTGGTGAGGATTGGATTTACGGGGTCCAAGTTATGGTCCCTCAAAGAAGATGCCCCCAGAAAAGTGCTTTCTGGGGAAATGACGACCTGTAATTTTTGCCACAAAGCACTTTCCTGGGGGCAACTTATTTGGGGGGCCATAGCGTGGATCCCATAAATCCAATTCTCTCTAAACTTGGAGGACAGGTAGAGGAGAGTCAGACAGAGATCCTCTGAGAGACTGATGTCTCCGGCTTGGACATGATCTGTCCTATACACTCCTGAATCTCCTAAACCTGCACCTGTCAAAATGACTGAGGTTCAGGAGTGTATAGAACAGATTTGTTCAAGCTAGAGACACCAAACTTGTAGGATAGGTGGAAGAGCATCTTTAGAAGGTCCCCTGTAAGTTTGGTGTCTCTAGCTAGCACAGGATCCATTCTGTACACTCCTGAACCTGCACTTGTCAAAATGACTGAGGTTCACAAGTGTATAAAAACGATCCTGTGCAAGCGAGAGACATCAAAGTCACAGGGGACCTTCCCTGGATGCTCCTCTACATGGCCTCCATTGTTGCTTTGAAGTTTTGTAAACATTTTGATTAAGTGGAGACAGTCTGGGAATGTATCTGTTCACGAACCTCCACAAACAACATCAAAGTTCGTGGAAAGCTTGTGCTGGGTTGCCCTACCACGAACTTGACTTGTGTAACCAGCCTCCTGGGCCTTGAACCCAGGGTGGTCTTTCCCGAGAGACACCCCCAAAAAAACATGACCTCTGAACCTCTACAAGCAGTGCTCTCATTAAGCCAGGCTTGTCTTAAACAGTGGCTTTTGCTGGGAAGCTAGGAGACCCACATCTTGTCTGGGAAAACTCAGGCCAAGTGAAGATTCTCCAGGCTGGCTGCACTGCCAAACATCCTCCATGCAAGCAACCCCCCGTCCCCAATCTTCTCTCCTGTCAGCTCTGTCCAAAAGGACTAGAATGGGCAAGATTCTGCTCTCACCTCAGGCATCTTCTACTGGCCAAATGGCTAGTCTTTTGTCTGTCAAATGTACAGGCAGGCAGGGACAAAGAGCCTCTGGTCTGTGCTATTGTCATGAATGAAGTATGTTGCATGTTTCCAGCCCAAACTTCTATTTCACTTGTTTGTCAGGAAATATCTTTGGAATAATCCTCTCATTCCTGTATCCATATATTTGTCTAAAATATCTGCATTCTTACACCTACGACAGACCCATTCAGGTTCATCCTGCTGCACATTAAGAAACATCACCTATTTTGTCTGGCACCAGGGAAACACCAGACCACCAGAGCCAGTTTAGTATAGTGGATAAGCGTGTGGACTCTAATCTGGGAGAACTGGGTTTGATTCCTCACTCCTCCACTTGCACCTGGCTGGATGACCTTGGGCAAGCCATAGTTCTGATAAGAGCTGTCCATGAAAAATAGCAGTTTCTGTCAAGAGCTCTCTCAGCCCCACCTACCTCACAGGGTGTCTGTTGTGGGGAGGGGAAGGGAAAGGAGTTTGTAAGCTGCTCTGAGACACCTTTGGGTAGTGAAGGGCGGGGTATAAATCCAATCTCCTCCTCTTCCTCTCCTCTCCTCCTCATCCTATTGTTCCACAATGGACACTTCCAGCCTAATCACCCCGCATCTGGCTAATCCCATTATAGCTATTTTTAATCCAGTCTCTGCCCCTCTGGGACCTCATTGGTCACACCTAGGCTGTGCCCCTCCTGACAACCACACCCCCTGGGACACCTGATTGGTCCAAGTAATCTTTTGTCTTCACCCGGGGCAAGCTTCTCAAGACCTCCCATTGGTCAGCATTGTTCTCTAATGTCAATATCTGTCCACGCACATGGCCTCAGCGTGTGCCTCTGCCCTGATGCCAACTGGCAGTCTACCCTCAAACCTATGTTTGGGCCACAATCCCTTCTCCATGGATTCTGCACATCTGGACAGGTTGTATTACCCCGTAACTGAACCCTCTGTTCACTATCAATTACCTCTATTTTCTTAGTTCTGTATTGCTTGCTCTTTTTGAATGCTTATTGTGTTTGTAATTAGAGAAATTCTTCAATAAAACTTATTTAATTTACTCTTCAAATCTAGAGTCTTCCTACTGCACCAGACCTTGGTATACAATTGATGTGTGGACCCTGTACCCCTCTGGTCTCCTCTGCCACATAGCTAACTTGGCGGTAAAACTTGTGACAAATTTTCCTTCATGGTTCAGTTCATGCCCATCCCGACTAGTGAGCTTCAAATCTAAGTGAGGATTTCCACATGGATCTTCCTAGTCTAACATTCTAATAACTACAATACATAGATCCTACCACCATCTCGCTCTTTTTTTTTATTTTATTACTGAATCTGAAGGCACGCACCTGGGATATGGCATACTAAAGCTTCCCCAGAATTGGAAGATTACTAATTTCATACCCAAATGAGAACACTGATATCATTTAACAATGACATCAAAGAAAATGCCAAAGAGCAACCATTCATATAATTGTCATATCTATATATGATATGATCAGTTGATTCTGGGGATGATTATGTTAGGACATTACAAAAATGCATTTTTTAAAAACTGCCCAAGTTAAATAGGCAGAAGAAAGAAATCAATCTAGCATCTGATTGTAAAGCCTTGCACAAACAACCCAAAATAATTCCAATTCCAATAACCTTTGGCATACAACAACCAAAAATAATGGAGTCTAGAATTTTATTCAAAATCATCATTAATCAAAAGTAAAAATTGTCTTCTATCACAACTGAATTATGTCTAGACAGATGCAGATGTTTGTGTGCAAATAACATTAAAATTCTATTAAAAGCATTTATTTAAAACATTTCAATAAAGAAAAATGAACTTAGAAATGGGAGCAATTGCCTGGAAAATTGCCTTTCTATAAGAGAAAATCCTGACCGTTTCGGTGGGGGAAACCAGCTGACGTTTCTAGCACGACAAAAGTCAAGAGCAGCTAGTGCTGTAAACCTAAGACTGACATTGGTACATTGTGAATAGGCACAGTTATACCTTGAAATTAAGTCTCATAATGGAAATGCTGATAGGCTCTTAACTTTAATAGCATTTTCAGGAGCTTCTATAGTAGGCATCGCATTTAATGTCATCAGAAGACTGAACACATTATTGTCCAATAAGGAGGTGTTCAAGAGGGCAGTGCTATTTAAAGTTTATTGATTCATGGAATATGTCATTTTAAAAGTCAGAAAGCATTATGAGAAACATGGAAAAGGTTCTAGATCATAGCAAATAAAGAATAACTGTTATCTGAATATAAAGGAGTGAACAATCATTTTGAATTCCAAACTTACGCTTACATTTTGTACCTGCTACAAGGAAAGAAGTTTGGTGGTTCACGCACACACACACCCGTATCTCTTGATTTTTCATCATTTGATTATGCAGTATAGATGTTTGTAAACTGTCACAGCTGCAAAGCATTGTTTGAGGTATTAACAAAATGTTCTTTCTGCAGTTTTTGATCTATGATAACTTATTCACAAGTGCCATCACCATTTGGTGCTGCACTTACCATGATGTGGCTAAGCATTCATGCCAGAAGGGTAGACGTACACATCCTATATATATAATTCCCTTACGTATTGGCCATTTACAGCTCTCCCATTGTCTGTACAGTGCGTTCTATCAGCCATTGGCCCATCAACCACCACTCAAGAGTACTAGCGTGCCATTGGCTGGGTGCTGCCAGCCTGGACACTCTTCCCTCACAGAATTAACTATCAAAATGGCTGTCTCTCCTGACAAAGACACTTCTCCTTCTTGGCTCCTGTGGGACTAACTTTTCCCCTCAGTGGCAGTTGCTAGACAACCAAGCTTGGTTCTGTAAGTAAAAAGACAAAGGAAGGAAGCCCTTTCCAGGCCTTTGTGGGGAACACATTGGGGCCAGTCCTGACTAGAGTTGCCAGCTCCAGGTTGGGAAATTCCTGGATATTCTGTGGTGGAGTCTAAGAAAGCCAGAGTTTGGGGAGGGGAGAGGCCTCAGCTGAATGGAATGCCATAGAGCCCACCATCCAAAGCAGTTATTTTCTCCAGGAGGGGAGAGATCTGTTCTCTGTTCAGTTATGATACCCGGCAATCTTCAGGCTCCACCTGTAGGTTGGCTACCCTGGCCATAGCAGTTAGCACTTCAGAGCACAGTCTGCTAGACCCAGGTTTTTGCTGTGGAAGTTGAGTGGGTGATTTTGGACCAGTCACAGACTTTCAGCCTAACCTACCTCACAGGATTGTTGTGCAGATCAAAAGGGGGAGAGGAGAATGATGTAAGCTGCTTTGGTCTCCACTGTGGAGAAAGACTGTTCTTTTCCTCCTGGGGAACCATTGCTGCCAATCTCCAGGTGAGGGCTGGAGATCACTCAGAATTACAACTACTATCCTGATGGTAAAAATCAGGGGCAGGTAATGGTAGGTTAATGGTTGGCTGGGAAGGACATAGGGTTGCCAACTCCAGGTTGGGAAACTCCTGGAGATTTGAGGGTTGGAGCCACAAGAGGGTGGGGTTGGAGGGGGGGTGCGCCTTCTTCCTAGTTATACATATTTCCAAACTTGAATCTCCCCTGCAAAACCCTTCCTTCTACCTCTCCCAGAGCATTTTTTAAGCCAGCCAAGCTTATATCCAGTCTCAGAGTACAGATTAGGGATGCCAGCCTCCAGGTGGGACCTGAGGAATACCCTAGAATTACATCTTATTTCCAGATGGCAGAGATCAGTTCCCCTGGAGAAAATGGATGCCTTGAAGGGTGGACTGTATGGCATTGTACTCCACTTAGGTCTCTGTCCTCTTCAGGCTCCATCCCCAAATCTCTAGGAGTTTCCCAACCTGGATCTCTCAATCCTACTCCCCATCCCCCATCAGTGGCTAGAAGGGACCTGGCAACCCTAGTACAGATGGAGAACAATAGTTTTTAAATGACTCGGTTTACAATACAAAAAAAAGCAGACAGGAGAAAGATTAAACCTCTCTCTATCAATTCTCTCTTGCAAATGGCAATCTTGATTGCTGTGTGACCTTGTTCCAGTCACACATCCTCAGCCTAAACTACCTTGTGAGGATAAAATGGAAGACAGGAGAATAATGTAGCTTGCTTTGGGTCCCCACTGAGGACAAAGGTGGGGCTACATGCAGTAAATCAAGCCTGGATGTGATCAGAGCATGGAACACCATAACCAGATTCATTCTTTTTTGAGGAACAGACAAAGCTGATTTTTAAAATGCTGTGTGGCATGGAAGAGGCCTTGCATGCATCAGAACCAAGGAGTGCCCATTATTTTTTTTAGGATTGACTCAGATGATCTTTTTAAAATGTATGACTAAAAGTTGTCCCAATGAAGCAGATGTGGTTTCAGGTCTGATGCCTTTTATTCTTGGGCTTGTGTAATTTTCACGTTCAATACTGTCAATTCAGACACACACACCCATGTCATACACAGCAAGCCTTTCTTAACACATTTGAAAAAGCTGTTACTGGGGGTTGCAAAGAAGACCTAAGAGGCCCTGTAAGCACCCCATAAATGCTCTAACATCACTTTACTTAAAGTTCCACAGACATTTGGATAACAATCTTGGCTTGAGGGTTTCATGCAGTCAAGGCATATTTGCCATTCCACTTCTCTCTTGTCTTGGTTCCATTCGTCATGTCAGCAGGGAGCAGAACTGACAAGATTGTGGCTTTCTCAACACATCAGTGAACTGTGATCTTGTCGTCTTTGGTCGCCTGCTGATTCAAACAATGAGAGCCAATGGAGGGAATAGTTCAGTTTGCTAAGGTGCAATCATAACAGATTCAGAGCCTGGGATGTACACAAGGGTGCCTGTCCAAGCAAATTTCATCTCAGTTTTGAAGCAGCCCCCTACGGAGAAAGGTTTTCTCATTATCAGGAGGACATTAAAAGAAAGCCCTTATTTTATGAATTTGTTTGTGCATCAAGGCAAGAAAATAAAGCAGCAGAGTCATTGTATAACCCTTTCTAATTTGTTCCCATGTTTATTTTGTAGAGAACCCCTTTTAACATATTATATCAGGAACACTGGCACCCTACTAAAGGAAATTAGCAAATGAAAGCACAGCCCTGGTATGAATTTCCCCTTATCTAAATGGAACCAGTTTGGTGGCACTGGTATTACATACAGTTAGGCAAACCAGGTTCTAGTTAAACTAAGAGATGAAATTCCAGATTAACATGGATATTATTATTTTTTCATTGTAGGGAATCTTGGTTAGCCTTTACTGTGGGTAATATCAGTGCTTCTAATCTGCATACTCATGGTTAAGAGGAAACAAAAATCTGCTGTAGGCAGGGGAGGGACCACTCATTCCCAAGACTGGTTCCTGATCTGTAAACTGTGGATAGTAGGAAAGCAGTGTATCTCCACAAGCTGGGAAGTGATGTAGAAATGTGTATATTTTACATTCATGTCATTAAAATAATTTATGCAGCTGCCTTGAATTGAGGGAAGTCAGGGTACAAATATTTTAATTAAATAAAAATTAATAAACTTTATGATTCTGGATGATGAAAAACTAATTCTAGCTGGTATACCACATACTCTGAAAGATATGAAGAAGTTACAAAGTGTAACAAAATGTAGATATGCAAAATCTTCACATTCATTTCTACCATATTAAAATTTATCTCTATGGTTGCTGTTATCATATTGTAAGCCACTGGCAGACTACACAGTGATGTAATCTACACATTACACCCCTATATGAAGGTTGCTGCATACAGCAACAGTATGTTGACGTTGCTGTGCAGCATCTGTTAGTACGAAGTGCTTTCTTTGATGACCTGATAAGACTCCCAAATTTGTAAACCTGACTAGGTTGTCAGTCAGGTTCCTGGAAATAATGACTTCAGCCTTCAATAGAGGAGAAAAAACAACCCTGCAAATCAAATGAATATGCCACTCTGTCCCCCAATAAATAGGATTGCTGCCAAGACAGGACTCTAACAGTCACTTTCCCTATTAAGATTAAAAGGCCAGATATCCCTATTCCTCCACCCTAGCCAGCACTTCATAGGCTTACTGGCAGAGAATGTCCTAATTGGCCTGGCAGGTTCCTGTTGATGATAGTAGAGGACTGCCTCATATAACTTTGTAATCTTTCCTCTGGTCCTGCTAAGGGAGTCTTCCAAATTTCTTCAGAAACATATCCACACAGCTTCTAGCCTCTTCCTAGGCTCTCTGTACTATTTCTCTTTTATCACAAATCCTCCTTTCCTTCAGCCTCTCACTCACAGGCCCGGGCTACAGTGTGGCATTTTGGGGCCAGGCCCCCAACCTACCATCCAGGCCTCTTGACTTCCCATCCGGCCAGTTTATTTTATTTTTCATGCATGCCACAGCCACACTGAGCTGAGCCATCAGCCTGCCCTGCCTGCCAGCAGTGTACCTCTGGCTTGCTGTGGGCGAGGCACACCACAGGGCACATCTGATCCCTACTCCAGCCCCCTCTCTCTTGTCGCTTTTGAAAAACTTTTCCTCTCTTGTTGCTCCTGACATAATGCCCCCTGAATTATTTAAATGCCCCCTGAAGTCAAAAGGCATGGCTATGGCCCTGCTCCCTCATCCAGCTCTTGGGAGGCCTTTGCTGGTAGCTTTCTTCACCTCTTTTTCCAGAAGGTTTTCTGCCTTCCAATAGCCTTCCAACTGTTTCTTTGCTGCCTCTCTTCTCTCTGTTGCTCTTAACTGCCATTGTTACGTCCTCTTAGGAAGGTTCCATCCAATCAGCTGTGGATGGTCAAGTCTTGTTCTATTTGGCTCTGGAATTCCATACTTTAGGAGCCCCCTCAAAGCATCCCTCCAAACCGAAAACCTATTCTGAGCTTGAAAGTTATTCTTAGAGCTTTCTAAACTAAGTGACCTTCTAACTTTCCCTTAGGAACAGTAATTTGCTTCACCAACTGAAACTACAAAAACACTTTGAAACCCTCCTGCAGACCCCTCACAGAACCTCTATACATAAAGCAAAACAACAATGACAATAACATATATTCTGAAACAGCATTTCTTCTCCTTGTCTGAGAACTCATTTTGCCACACAGGTTATCATATTATTTATTTATTTATTATTTATATTTTTATCCCGCCCTCCCCGTAGGCTCAGGGCGGCTTACATGGTATGTCACTGAGACATACAATAAAACAGTAAAAGCATTAAAATATTAAATAGCATTAACACTTAAAACATCATACAAATACAACAGTATTTAACATTAAATATTAAATAGCATTAACACTTAAAACATCATACAAATATAACAATAATTGGTGCTCGCCTCC
>NW_015169189.1:884037-890041 GCF_001447785.1 Gekko japonicus | reverse complement strand
GGAACTGTGCTAGGTCCCGCAGAGCCCTGATCTCCTCTGGGAGCTCGTTCCACCAGATAGGAGCCGCCACCGAGAACGCCCTATTCCTGGTCACTGCGAATTTGATAACCCGGGGACCCGGTACATCCAGTAAGTTCTGGGTCCCGGACCGTAGTGCTCTTGGGGGCACATATGGGGAAAGGCGGTCCCTCAGGTAGGCTGGTCCCTGGCCATATAGGGCTTTAAAGGTGATAACCAGCACTTTGAAGCGCACCCGGAACGCTATAGGCAACCAGTGCAGCGCTTTCAGCACAGGCTGGATGTGCTCTCGTCTAGGAAGGCCCATCAACAGCCTGGCTGCAGCATTCTGCACTAGTTGCAGCTTCCGAATCTGCGACAAAGGCAGCCCCATGTAGAGAGCGTTACAGTAGTCTAGCCTCGAGGTGACCGTCGCATGGATCACAGTGGCCAAGTCCTCCCGGTCGAGGAAGGGAACCAACTGCCGTGCCAGCCGAAGATGGTAAAATGCCGACTTGGCAGTGGCTGCTACCTGGGCCTCCATCGTTAATGAGGAGTCCAGGAGCACCCCCAAACTCCTAACCTCCGACGCCGGCACCAAAGGCACCCCGTCGAAGGTAGGGGGAGGGAGCCCCAACCCCGAGCCGATCCGACTCAGCCCCAGGACCTACGTCTTTGCCGGGTTTAATTTCAGCCGACTCAGTCTGAGCCACCTAGCCACAGCTCTGCATTGCATAGAGAATCTCCCTTTCAGAATATGTCTGTTCCTGATAGTGGGTGGAGGTGATATAGAAATTCTATGGGATGTGGATGATCAAGAAGAAAAGTGGTATTATATATTATACCCTACACAAAGATTAACAATGAATACTATCATGGCCTGCCTGACTACAGAACATAAGAAGAGCCCTGATGGTTCAGACCAATGGTCTATCTAATCCAGCATCCTGTCTCACACAGTGGCCAACCAGTGCCTCTGGATGGCCAACAACATGACATAGAGGCCAATGTCTTCCCCTGATGTTGCCTCCTGGCTCTGAGTTTTAGAGGCCTAGTGCCTCTGAATGTGGAGGTTCCCCCAGTCACCATGGCTAGTAGCCACTGATAAACTTGTCCTCCATGAATCTATCTTGTCCCCTTCTAAAGCTGTTTATTCCTGTGGCCATCACTACATCCTGGCTTACTGGCTAAGGAAGACTGAATAGGTTAAAAAGAAAATAAGAGTCTGGGGTGTTGTTTGTGCTTCCGAACATGAATCTGTAACCAGTGCTAAATTATAAAGTTCAGGCACAAAAGCAAGTGTTTGGGACCCCACAGCACTTTTAAAACTAAAACCCCAAAAAGATCTAAAATGATGCCATATCCCCGTGGCAGACTTGGGGACTCAGTGTTATCTAGTTTTATCTAGAGAAATAATAGCTATTCCAATTTAATCACCAATTCCAGTTATACCAATTTAAACATCAATTAGGCCCTGTCCACTTGCTGTCTATTCCTTTATATGTAGCCCTTTTAAAAAAATAAAAATAAAATCAAATATCCCTTCTACATTCTAAATACAGCCAGAAATGTGTCATGAAATGCACATTCATGGGCCAGTATTCTAGCCCAGACATTTGACTTGCTTACATGGGGGTGTGTGTGTTTGAATTCAAGCAAGCAGGGGAGACATTTAAATCCACAGAACAAAGTCCTTGCATTTTATCTCAGGGGGCTGAAATCTATCTTGCAATGTTTGGCTTTGATGTTATTCATATGCTAACAATACGCCATTTCCTCCAATTGCTCAATATGCTGGAATAAAAGACAATTTGCTGACATTGTGCTGAACACTTCCTGTCCAGAATACTGATCAACAATTGACATTCAGTTTTCCAAAACTAATCTGCCCTAAATAACCCACAACATAACCTTTCAGATTCAAGTTAAAATAATTTATCATTTTGCAGAATAAAATGATGAAACAGAGTATAACTGTATTTTCACTCTGCTTCTAAAACGCTGTTCCAGTGCCCCAGGGACTCCTTTCATCTCATGTAAGTGCTGGCATATGATGTGATTGTTAACATAGCTGGCCACCAGATGAAGTGAATTATCTCAACTGCCAAGGTTTGTATTTTTATTCCAATTTAAACATCAATTTAACACTGAAACTGAAGAGTATTATGAAAGCCTTAATACGAAACATTTTAGACATGAAAAAGAACTCAGCCTTCCTTTAAAAAAAAACAACCAAAACAAACAAATATGTCATTTACCGAACCTGGGAAAGAGAAAATAAGCAGTACACAAGGACAGAGCAGTGCATACCTGCTTCAGCATAAAAATCTAGATGAGCTATCATAGGCAACTTTTGCAAACGTGGCAAGTCAGGCCATCATTTTTTTAACTAAAGTTAACCAACTTTTCTCTGAATGGAGAAAAGGCTGCCTTTTGTTAGTTAACCACCTCTAAAGCAGCAATCTCAGGGCCTACAGACAGCGACTGGATGGTTTACCAGGCCTGTAGTTGGGGAATGGCATTGGGGTCAGCATCTCCACAGATATGCTATGCATCAACTGTTCCTTCAGAATTCCTAGCCTTAATTTTTTCATCAACACTAACTCTTTAGTCCTTCTTTTTCATTATAAAGTAACGCATGTGTAACCCATGCAGTTTTGTAGCTGTTAACAGCATACAGGGGTCAGGCAAAGAATGTTTTGCTTTCCCTCATGCTTCCCTTCCTGAATTTAACACTCCATGTCTTTCCTCCCTCTTACTGTCTTTTAATTCTTCTTCTTTTCCATTAATGTCTGGTCTGTCTTACTACCAACCAGTCCATCCCCACTGCACTCCTACCTATTCAGGGATTCCTTAACTCTCTATCCAGAACTACTTTCCTGCTTATCCATTTGCCCCTTCTGGTCCCTTTTTTGGTCAACCCCTCACATAGGACTCACACGTCTTTCTCTACCCTTACTGTCATGTGTAGAAGCCACTCACTTTACAGATGTCCATCCAGCTCTTCCCATGAATTCCCTGGCTGACACACAACCTCCACCTTCACCTGCAAGTGTACATAAGGACAGACTTCAGAGGCACCTTCTGCCCCTAGAAAAGCAGTAGTTAGATCTAGGGTTGCCCCACCAACAGTTACAAGCTTAAAGGAAAAAATATAGCCTGTCCTGCCTAAACCAGAAAGTGACAGCACTCCCCTTCCTGAGGAATACCACCATCCATGGCATAGCCCTAGTTCATGACTGTGAAGCTCAGACCCAGCTGTAAGACACGTGAAGCAATAATGAAGAATAAAATGCTTTTTAGCACATCCAGAGCATCTTTCCCTCACTGCTGACTTTTTAAAAATGTACTGCCTTTGCCTTTGTTCATTAAATACTGTTTTGCAAATGAACCAATGAATACTGACCACATATAGAGCATCGCGTATGAAATATTAACTGTGTAGTAAGGCTTTTTATGTTTTCCTCTCCTAAACAGGGATGGGTTGGTTGTGCCTAGTAGGTTGCATTAAGGGAAACCCATTCACCGTGTGTGTCTTCCACTGTGGTAAAATAATACTTGTGATGCTACGTTTGTATTCTGGAAGAGCTGATTTAATGAATCCCACCTTAAAAATTCACCAATGCAAAGTCAAGGGACAGATATTCAAAACCAAATATCTGAGGTCACATTTCCTTATCTGATTCAGAAATAAAGGCTTGGGGGCAGCTCCTGACCCTTCAAAGTCTAACAAAATTAGAAACCAGAGACATCAGCCATCCAAACAAGATATTACTCTTTCACTCCTGCTTTACTGAATTACTCTAAAACATTAAGGATGTAAAAATATATACCGTCACCAATACAGTGATAAAAACATAATTGTTAACCTTCTGATAACTACAAATAAGCTAGGAAAAATCACTAGAGAAATAACATGAATATCTTAATTCAGTTCAGACAATATTTCTTAGGGGAAGCAGCCAGGTCCAGAATACTAATAGACATGAAGGATCCTTGTACCCTCTGACCTGGCCATTCTGTTCAAGCCCATTTATAAGTATTCCAAATGCTGGCATTTAACATTGAGAAGCGAATGGCATGGAGAATGATTGATTGAAATTCAAAGCACTGTACAGAATGATTTGTTTGACATGCCCAGTAGGAAACTCTTATTTGTTGAACTTATTATTCATTTATGTATTCATGGGTAAAAACAATAAAATCATAATCTCTATATAGTGCCTGGATGATCACATTGAAGTGAAAGCTTGGAAGTGCTGTGAGGTCTTTAACTTGCTATGGAACAATTCTACTTTGCTATACAATTACCTTTGTTTAGCCTTTATATTTATAAATCAACAAGGGAAATGTAACTTGCATGTAATCTAAAACTATGCAGAGAATTGCATATTAAAAATACATATGTAGTATAATAGGTGTTGTTGTGAAATTTTCTTTTTCTTTTTCCTGAATGATTTGACAATTACCATGAGGATATGGGCACATTTACTATAAACATTTAAGCTGGTTTTGTACCAATTTGTCATGGCTTCTCCCAGAGATGGTGAAGAAAATTTGTGAAGGTGCTGAATTTGTCCGTTAGAGATCTGTGTCCTTTCTTACAGAGTCATAATTTCTGGGACTCTTGATGAAAATAAGTTACTATTGATCTAGTTTAAATCTGAAGTATAGCTGTCCCCTAAATTTAAAATCCTGCAATGGTTTGGTGGATTTTTTAAAAAACATGCTACTGAAGTAGAAATCAAGTTTATTAAATCATTTAATACTTTCTCTGAGAACTATTTCATTATCTTAGAAACACTTAAAATAACAAATGGGAACTACAAATTATTTCTTATTTGGTTCAAAGCTGTACCGTATTTGCATATGCATAGGAGTCTATAAAATGGAACTTTGATCAGTTACCCTGATCAAAAGAAATGTGTCTTTTGATAAATCATAAGCCTAGTGGAAAGCAAACTAAGAACAAACATCATGAGTATGTTTCAGATGGTACTATTTCTCATCTTCTCCCTCAGTACTTATTGCAGGATGGGGAGCCCAAATTACAGCACTTTCTCTGTCCACTCCATAGTGAGAGTGACAGGGCATCTTTTCAGCAGGTGGCAGACATCTGAGCTGTAGCTGCCTGCTGGCTGGAGGTGGTGAAGGAAAGCAGTAAATCCCCCTTTGTTTCCCTTCTAGTGACCCATGGACCCATGGAGTGAACTAACCTCCAAAAACTAAGATGCTAATTGTATCAAAAGCAGAGCTGGGAGACTAGGGGTTAATGCCTCACTGTAAAGCACTTTGATTGAGAGGCTGCTGCTTATGTGCACCCCCTGCTCTCTGATTGGTCAGGGCCAGCTGAAGAGAGCTTTCAAAAGTCTTGTCAGTCTTGTCAGAAAGGGTCAGTCAGTAGACATTTGGACTTTGGCTTGGAAACTGCCAGTAATGAGGAGTGTGTGTGTCAGTCTGAGAGAAACAGACAAGTCACTTGAGAAGTGAATGTACACAACTCCTAGCCCTTACTGTGTATCAACACAATTGAGGAAAAGTTTGAAAATCAGAACTAAAAGTCTAAGAGGAATTTCACATTACCCTTTTTAACCCATTTTGAAGCCATTTTTGATCCGTCATGGAGTAAACCGGCATAGGGCTGCCATTTCACACATGGCTTTCCCCTTCCAGTAAAGAGCTGGATCTGAAGCGGTTTGCCATTTCAGACTGCGCCACTTTTTCCCGCTTTCCCCCCTCTGTTTTTCGCCCATGAGGGCAATCTCTGGCTTTTTTTTAACATTCGCTTTAGAACGCTATAGCGCTGGCTTCCGGTTTGGCTCCCGCGAATGGCGGACGCATCCTCGGGTCGCTCCCGAGGGCGTCTCGCCCGCCCGCGGTGGAGGAGGGAATCCGCGCAAGCGGAGACCCAAGCGAGCACCTCAGGAAGAGAGGAGCTCGGATCCGGGGCGCTTTAGGGCGTACTAGGGGGGAGTCTCTCTTTCGGCCGAGAGGTCGGAGACCGAGG
>NW_015169189.1:838820-883419 GCF_001447785.1 Gekko japonicus | reverse complement strand
AACGGGAGTGAAAAAGAAACCAGCACGCATAGAAGCGGTTCTGAAGGCGCCCGGAAGAAGCTTTTTAACAGAAATTCAAAGGAACATTACTAACATACTAACATAGATAACACCTATAACCGGACTGAAAAAAGAAGTTTGACTGCTCACAGAAGAAGCCTAAGAAGAATGATTGGACATTACTAACAGATTAATTTACCAGTTAATATATCACTCAGCTTTCTCTTTCTCCCACTATATACCCTCCCAATTTTTCTATTTTAAGCGAAATACCTCTCCTTTTTAGGAGAGTCAATAAAACCTTTATATATTAAAAAAAGAATGCTATAGCGCTATAGCACTATAACAAAACACTCCAGGCATTCCAATGGGGTTGATATAATGCTGTTCCGTTATAGCGTTATAGCGCTATAAAGCGAACGTTCCAAAAAAAAAAAAAGCTGGAGATCGCCCGCGCAGGTGAAAAACAGCGGGAAAAAGCGCATTGGAACCGGTAGAGGAAACTGAAGACTACTTGGAAGCGGTTGACAGGCAAAACACTTCAGCCCCGTTTCCTAAACGGGACAGAAGCGTTTGTGTCTGAAATGACAAATATATTCCGATAGGGAACCGGTTCTAAAATGGTTCTGTCTGAAATGACAGACCAGAAACCGTTTGGGAACCATTCCTCTTCTGGATTATATCGTCTGTCTGAAATTCCTCTAAGTGTCAGCCCTAGCTGAATTCCATTTATTCACAGTCTCCAGAACTGGGGTTTAAGTTTGACAGATGGGACTGGACAGGAGGTTGGAAACTGCCAGTCTAGCCAAACAAAAAAGGATTATCGCTCCTAGAAAGAGGAGGATATTTCTTACCCAGTTGTTCAGAGGGTTCAACTCAGAAGGGACCCCTGGTTTGTGTAAAAAGGGAAATGGTCTTAGACTCCTCAAGAGTGAAAAGGGGAAAGTTATAATCCCACAAGGGAAGTATTCAAATACAGGAAGAAAGTACCAATTTCCAGGAAACTAAAATAGTTTAATGAAAATGTATTAAGACACATTGTTGCTGAAAGAATTGTCCATGGCAAACAAATCTCTCACAGTTAAGAACTGAGTCTCTAAGATTATTGGCTTGAATTATACTCCATTGCCTGTTCAGAATATTCTAATTTGTATAATCAACAACAGGTACCTCAATTTCTCATTCCCTGCCCTATACCTGATTCAGCTGTGCCTGTTCAATAAAATCAACCTTTTTGTTTCAACTTTACTTTGCGTCAAGTGCCATTTCCAAAGGGGTTTTATAAGAGGGCACCTGCTGAGTTACAATAAATCTCTGGCCTGGGCAAAAGCCAAATAACTTCTCAATCACAAGGTGGGACATGCAGAAAGTAATAATTCTATCATTCAAACACACTACTAAGAGGCTGCTCAGTCAGAGTGGGGAACAGTGTTTTGGCAAGAAAAGAGAAGAAGCCTCACAGAGAAGCTTCTTTTTTGCCTCACAGAGAAGAAGCAAGAGTCCATCATACCATTCTCCTACCTAAGGCCTCAGAGAGGGAAGGAGTACAGCACCCTGCTCCTCCTCCTTTCTCATTCAGCTTGTCCCCCCCCCATGTTAGGGCTTACCCTCCTCAGCCAGGCCTCCCCAAGTCCCTTAAATAGTGTTGCACACTCTGTGTAAGTTCTGAGAGTGCACCCACCCCTTCACAAGACTCTGCCACCACGTGGCAGTAAGGGGTATAAAGCCAGCAGCTGTCCCAGCTGGGCAGACCCTCACTGAGGCTTCCCAACCTGCATGACCTGACCAGTTCCTTCTGCTTCATGCTGGCCTGAGCGCCACCTCCTTTCCATCACATTGGGCAGAAGAGCTTCCTGCAGGGGGTTGAGGTTTGTGGTCATTTATCCACTGCAAAAAGTCACACAATCTTATGCCCTCCTTGTATAACCAGAAGCTGTACACTGCATTTAATTCACTTTGGGAAATAGTTATGCAGATGCTATACTTTTAAACATTTTTATCTTAAAACTTAACTTATCAACTATTTTCCTACCAGTGACTTCTACTACACCAGAGCCAAGCATGATACCAGTGTGGTATAGTAGCAGGATCTAGGTTTAAATCCCCACTGGACCATAAACTTCACCAGTTATTCCTTGGCCAGTCACATATTTTCACCTTAATATACCTCATAAAATATGGAACGGAGGACCATATATACCATCCTAAAGTCCTTAGAGGAAGGATAGGATAAAAATGTACTAAACAAGTAGACAAATCCACCTTGAGGCCATGAAGCTCAATGGATGACCTTAGGTCAGTTGCTCTTTTATAGCCAAAATTACCTTACAGGATTGTTGTGAGGATTCAAATGGGGGAGAACCATGCATGCCACCCTGACATTCTTGGAAGAAGTACAGGATAAAAACTAGGGTTGCCAAGTCTCATACCTGGCATAGCGGGGGGGACCCTGTTGCCCCGATGTTGCCCAGAAGTGACGTAATCACGCTGGGCACGTCTAGCAATCACCCCAAAAACTTCCAGGTGATGTCATTGCGCTGGGCATGTCGACCTGATCTAGCCACTTCGGGGGTGGGGTTTCCCCCACCGGCCGGATCGGGACTGGCGGATTGGGAGCCCTTTTGGTGGGGGAATCCCTTGGCAGCCCTAATAAAAACTGATTTAATATTACTTTGCAACAGTTCTTTTTTTTACATGGATATTCACACGTTACACACAAGCAAATCTGAGTTGCAATCAGTCATGGTATTTTGACAAGATTCCCTGACATGGAATGTACATCTTTTTAAAACACAGAGTTTTAAATGGACTGGAGTATTTATTACTTTTTATGACAACCCTAAATTTAGTAGGTTCAACTTCTCTGCACAAGCCCCACAGGCAGCCACTTAGGCATCATACTGAGACAAAGGCCCTTTCAACACTCACAATTTATTCCTGATCTTTGAATAGTCCGATTCAGAAGCGATTTTGAGTCCATCTCAAGTTCATTTCGGGTTTTCTGTTGATTTCTCCTCCTCCTATTTTCATACTTTCCCCCTTATCTGCATTGGATTATTTATTCTTCATTGCGAATTTATCACTGCTCCCACCCACTAATCCCTCCAATGTGCTCACGCAGCAACTAGACTACCTGCCTGGTCAGAGGACACATCTGTCCTTGCCACTCCCTGTCTTTCCTTTGTTACTTGCCTCCTCCCTATTCAGTGGCTCTAAATGTGCTGTAGCGTTGATTTGCATGCAGAAAAGCAGCCAAGCTCTCTCCCTGCTTATCAAGTCAAGCGAACGCTTTTGTCCTACCTTCCAGCTAGCAGCTTTGTGTTGCACATGCCAACAGCCTTCTCAGCCTATTAAACTGCAAATAAGACAAGCCCCAGCACGTTCTTCCCAAGCGTATTTACGTCAGTCCTTGCAACTGTCTGAACTACTGAAATGCCTCAGAGTGCAGGGGAAGGGTTCAATGCCAAAGCAACAGCTGAACAATGGAATTCAAAACAGCTCCCCTCCCCCTTCCTTTGATCTCAACAGCAGTCCTGGATTAACAAAAACTGTCATAAATTGCATGAATAAGGTCATTTGGCTTTTGAGGGGGCAGATAGAGCAGCTCACAGGGGAGGGACAATGGCCGTCATGCTCCAATGGCAGCTGAATGGCACCAGTTTGGTGTAGTGGTTAAGTGCGCGGACTCTAATCTGGGAGAACCGGGTTTGAGTCCCCATTTGCACCTGGCTGGATGACCTTGGGCAAGCCATAGTTCTGGCACAGCTGTTCTTGAAAAAGAGCAGTTTCTGTCAGAGCTCTCTCAGCCCCACCCACCTCACAGGGTGTCTGTTATGGGGAGGGGAAGAGAAAGGAGTTTGTAAACCGCTCTGAGACACCTTTGGATAGTGAAGGGCGGGGTATAAATCCAATCTCTTCTCTTTTTCTTCTCAAGACTGCCTTGCTTGTAAACCCTCCTGCAAAGGAGGAAAGGGGCTGGAAATGGGCAGCCCTAAAGAGACTAAGTTAAACTTTCTGCATTGAAATCTGATCTGGGTTGAAAGCAAAACAGTAGACAAATATCCCGGAGTAATAGTGGGCTGAGCCAGGGCTGACCATTGAAGAGAAGAAAGCGATGCGGAAGGAACAAAATAACCCAGGATAAAATGGAGATTGAACTCAATTTGAATGCAGAAGTAAAAAAAACAACAACCTGGAATGAAAAGATTAAACTCAATTTGAATACAGAAGGACTTGGAGGAAACCACGGTGAACCCGGGATGAAAGGACAGCACGGAAAGGGCCAAAGGCTGCCTGAAGCAAAGTGAACTGGTTTTCATCCTCTTTTATTCTTTCCATCATCAGCAGTTCCTTCAGGAACTGCTTATCTAGCCAGATCTGAAGGCATCTTCTATACTTATACTTCAGCTGTCCCAGGGGAAACCTATTGGCCTGTCCTGATTTAAACATTACATTCTCCTTTTCAGTGTTCTATACTCATCTGCAATGAGAAAAACTAATACTCAGAGTGTCACAAAAACCTATTTTTCCACTGCTAATGTGAAGGTTTATGGTGACACAATCCCTCCCATCATTCCCCATGTAGTTATTGATCCTATAGTTTACTGAAGAATGCAAAGAAATTGGCATAAATTGGAATGGCGTCAGCTGCAGATGGCTGTTCCCTTGTCTCCAGAAACGTTAAGTTTTTAAGGATATCTTAAACTGCTTGTAACAGTTTTTAATGCTACTAAAACTGCTCTTTTAAGCTTTTATCAAGACTTGGCAGCCTTGGCAACCTTACTTGTTCTTGTTCTTGCATAAATTGTGTTGACTGAATGTCTTGATTTTTCCCTGAACTTTCCTCCCACGAGATCCTGTGTTAAATGCAAATTAGATGACTACTTCCTTCTCCAGCCCACTCAGACTGAGAAAGCCAGCTAGAGGCTACAATGGAAACTTCATAGGATGGCAAATAAAGGATAGTAGGAGTTCGGGTAAGAAAAGAGGTTTCTTTAAATGTCTGCACATGCTTTGATGGAAAATTTATCCAAATCAACATTTAAAAGTGAAATTGCTTTTTTATGCTGTTCAAGTAAGTTGTTCCAAAAATATATTGAAAAATGTACAGTTGAAAGAGGAAAGATAAAACAAGGAGTAGAAGGAGGTTTTTTTTTTTTTTTTTTTTACTAAGAGGGGCTGTGGGCTCAGCCCTTGAATATGAAAATGCTACCTAAGCACCTACGGTTCTGAATTATTGGGTGTCTGGAGAAATTGCAGACTGCATTTATTCAGTGCTGAAGCAAAGGTGGTCCATGGATATTTAGAAGTATTTTTCCTTCCTGGATGCAGTCCTGGTGTTGAAAACAATCTGTTGTTGCTTAAGCTTCATAGCCTGAACCCATTTAAGGAATGGAGTAAACTTTTGGTCAACAGAAATAGCTATATATATGAATATAGAGGGGGGAAATTGTGAACATAGACAGGGTTAACAGACTGCCTTATGCAGAAGATAGCTTTTGTGATCTTTCTAGGCAAAACTCAAAAGCGTACAAGATAAATATAGTATCTATTCTTACAGCCATATTGGGTGATAACAGATATGTTAAGCTAACAATAGTAGTGGGCAGGGGTCATTTCGTAGAAAAAGAGGTGCAGGAGCTCATTAGCATAACTCATTAGCATACCTTATTTGTGTATGCCACACCCCCTGACATCACCGGAAGTCTGTCAGAAGGCAACACCCACCACTCAGGCTCCACTGAACTGTTTTGGATTGCAAGCTATTGGGGGGGGGATGTGCAGATCTGTCCTTGCAGAGGAGGGAGAGCTTGTACCTGAATAAAACTTGGTCTTAAAGGTGCCACTGGACTGTTTTGGACCGGGGGGCCGGGGGGAGCTCTGCAACTTACCTGGCTGCTTCTTGCTTTGACTGAGGGCTGCTGGGAGCAGGGGGTGGGCTTGTTGCATGTGCCCGCCCCCTGGGCTCTTTACTGCTGGAGCGCCGCTCCTGTGCGCTCCTGCAGGAAATGACCCCTGGTAGTGGGTTAGAAATGCATTATGTTTAAATCCTAGTTAATTAATAGAATTGCATCTATTGTTAACTTGTAGTTCAGCAATTATTTATTCAGTATTTATCTATGCTACAATAAAAAAAATTGTTTAGAAAGAAGGCGATTAATTGTAACATCCATTAAAATGCAATCTGTCATGGAGCTATGATCCCTCACAAACAATTAATATTATATATTTAATTAAAGAAATCAAAAGAAAATGATATCCCAGAAAACTGTATACTGTTTTTGGTTAACTTTGTTGTTGTTTGTGAGCTAACAGGAGGTGATAACATTGCTTAGGCTGACAAAATACCTGGAACTGGCCGGTGTGTGTAGGGTTGCCAGCCTCCAGGTGGGGCCTGGGGATCTCCCGCTTTTACCACTGATCCCCAGCCGACAGAGATCAGCTCCCCTGGAGAAAATGGCTGCTTTGAAGGGTGGGCTCTATGGCATTGTACTATGCTGAGGCCCCTCCCCAAACCCCGCCCTCTCCTGGCTCCACCCCCAAAGTCTCCAGGTATTTTCCAACCCAGACTTGGCAACCCTAGGTGTGTGTGTGTGCGTGTGTGTCAGGGCTGTAGATAATGCAGAAATTAACCATTTCTATTTTACAAGGCACTGGATTGATAGAACTGTTGACAGAGTGGATCTCTCTCATCTTCTCCTTTTTTCAGGCCACCCACCATTTGTCCTGAAGCTTGTCTCTGATTGGCAAAGCTTTGCAAGCAAAATGAACTGCGGGGGGGGGGAGTTGCCCTAAGGGAGGATCAAGTAAATTTGCCTGTATTTCTTTCTTCCACAAATGTAACCAATTAACCAGGGGTCATTTGGGGGGGGGGGGGGATGCTGTCCCGCCGGGTGAGGTGCGGGAGGGCGGGGCCTGGAGCTCCCTGCTGGTGCCCGCTGGAGGTCGCCGCCGGCTGTGGGGAGGACACACTTCCAGTGATGTCAGGGTGTGTGGCATATGCTAATGAGTTATGCTAATGAGTCCCCCTAGCTCTTTTTCTACAAAATGACCCCTGCCATTAACTGAATGAAAAAAATAGAAGAATTTTACCTGATTCCTCCTTTTGGCTCATTTTGCATGTGAGGCTCTTCAGTCTTTAGTGAAGAATTTCAGGACTAGTGGCAGGATGCTTGGGGAAAGAGAAGGTAGGGGCAGATCCCCTCTGCCAACTTCATCTGTAAACTCTTCTAGTAGATCCTTCTAGTACATCCATCCCACTCTGTCCAGCATATGGGGAATAACTTTTCATAGCAAAGTCCCTAAAAGCTGTTTTAGGGCTGTTTATACTAGAAGTCAAGTAAAATAAAAGGAAATTATTTCATTTCTGAATCTTTACCAAATTCTTACTACAATTGTTTTATTTAATTATTTAACATGTGTATATTTCACCTCATCTCCTTAGACCTGTGAACTAACGTTATCCAAGATTACCAGATGAAAACACACCAAGTGTGTTGGGGGGAGGGAGAGTAAGTAATCTTTTGGTGTTTTATATAAAACAACCTACATTCAGAGCATCAAGCAATTAATGTTGCTGCTCTAAGCAGAGGTACACCATTCTAAGTCTATTGAAATCAAGAGGCTTAGAAGAGTATAACTCTGCTTAGGATGGGATTGTAAACATTGTATCATATTTTTTGCATTGTAAACTGCATTTTGGGGGGCTGCGGTGGCTCAGGGGTTAAGGTAGCTTGGCAGTTCGAGACCCAAGTGCCGTGTGGTGGAGTGAGCTCCTGTCTCTGGCCGCTGCTCCTGCCAACATAGCAGTTCGAAAGCAAGAAATTGCAACTAGATAATTAGGTACTGCTTCGGTGGGAAGGTAACAGCTTTCCGTGTGCCTCGGCATTTAGTCATGCCAGCCACATGACCATGGAAAAGTCTTCGGACAGTGCTGGCTCTTTGGCTTGGAAATGGAGATGAGCACCGCTCCCTAGAGTCAGATTTAACTGGCTTTCAAGCAAGGGAAACCTTTATCTTTAAACTGGATTTTAAAAAGAAGAGCAGCACATCATCATGAATATATTATTTCTGAAACCACTGAGTATTTTTTACTACTAAACTGCACAATTTCATGAACTTTTGGTAAAAACTGTGCTGGAAGGTAAGTGTTAGAATGCAGAGAAACGGGAGTGAACTGATAGCAGGCTGTTTATGCTTGCTGATGCAAACTGCTGTTCTAGCAGCTACCCAAACAAACCATTGTGATGAAGCAAAGCTTTAGATTTTACAACACTGCCAGCGGCATGTATGTTTTGTGGATTCTAATAGGAAAATGTGCATACTGAGTACTCCCCACAGCAAAAATAACTCAGTTTCTCACCACTGGTGGCCCAAGGCATTTTGAGGCCTCATGAAATGTGCCTACTGCCCATTTTGCAAATTCTGTGCAAATCAAAACAAAGAAGTCATAACCTATTTTATGCCTACTGACATGGAGACAATACAAGCTTAGGTAAGCTATTATGTATTTTAACAGTATATAAGTCAGAAGCCTGATAACTTCAGAAGATTTCTAAAGGAAAACAAGTCTGTTTTTCCTGCACAATTTCCTTGGCAGAATAGTTTTTAAGAGTTGGTTGTTTCAAATTAAGTTTTCTTGAAAACAGTAACTTACAACAGTTGGTGGATAGTAAAATGCTCAGCAGCATGGCCATTATGTGTCTACAACAGAAAAATTACCTGCAGTAAACCCCACCACACTGGTTTAAGCACTGCTGTCAGCATTAGCTTCTTTTCAGCCCCAAGGACCAATACAGTGTTACAGAGAACAAATTCAGGTCTTATAGACAGATGAAGTTCCACGAACTGATTATTCACCAGGAATTCCCAAAGAAGAAACACATTTTATATTCCTCAATTTTTTTTTAAAAAAAGCACTACTTGTCTTAAAATGTATATTCTTCCACATAGCAATACATTGTAGACCCACACACAAACCAGCAAATGAAAAAAGTGGTAGAAAGTTTCCAGTGTGCAAGAGTTTCTTTCTTAGGAAGTATCCTACCCAAAAAATCATGACCCAAGTACACACATGTGGTTATGGTGCTAGCACTGTTCAATTGTTACAGTTTTGGTACTATACCACTGCACAGTGAGTGAGCATATTACCAGCAATCATCCTAATATTTGTTGTTGTTGTTCAGTCGCACAGTCGAGTCCGACTCTTCGCGACCCCATGGACCAGCTCCTGCCAGGCCTTCCGGTCTTCCGCCGTCCTCTGAAGTGTGCTTAATTTCATGTTCGTTGCATCTATGACACTGTCTAACCATCTCATCCTTTGCCGTCCCCGTCTTCTTTGACCTTCAATCTTTCCCAGCATTAGGGTCTTCTCCAGTGAGTGCTCCCTTCTCATTTGGTGGGCAAAGTATTTGAGCTTCAGTTTCATTATCTGGCCTTCCAGGGAACAGTCAGGGTTGATTTCTTTTAGGATTGACTGATTAGTTCTTCTTGCAGTCCAAGGGACTCTCAAGAGTCTTCTCCAGCACCATAGTTCATGGTTGCTATTTTGTATGGTCAACATGTATATATTTCAGCTTAAGTACCCCAAGAAATTTTTGTTATTATGGAGCGTATTGCAGCTGAAAAATAAATGTATTGCCCTAGTCTTGCAAAATGGCAGCCATGCATATCAAGAAGATTATGCATAGCATGATCTCTCCTTATATGTGGTGGGAGAGCCAGTTTGGTGTAGTGGTTAAGTGCACGGACTCTAATCTGGGAGAACCGGGTTTAAGTCCCCACTCCTCCATTTGCACCTGGCTGGATGACCTTGGGCAAGCCATAGTGCTGGCATAGCTGTTCTTGAAAAAAGCAGTTTCTGTCAGAGCTCTCTCAGCCCCACCTACCTCACAGGGTGTCTGTTGTGGGGAGGGGAAGGGAAAGGCATTTGTAAGCCAGTCTCAGACTCCTTTGGGTAGTGAAGGGCAGGGTATAAATACAATATCTTTTCTTCTTCTTCTCTATTTCTTTTTTAAAAAATAAGTATTTTTTTATTTTTGAACTTTATATACAGCAGTACAACATTCATAACACATGTTTACATTGTGTATTAATTGGCTTTTCTTAACCTTTTCTTAACCTTCAATGACCCTTTAGAAGTATAACAGATCTTTATAATATTTATTATTAGGAATAACTTCTTCTACGAGATAGTTCACTGCTGGGAACCAAATTGCTTGAAAAGAGTTCTGGTGGGAGACTATTTTGCCATATACAAAGTGTTCCCAGATTTTATTTTGCCAACATTGTAGGATGGGTTGGTTTTTGTTCTTCCAATACTGGGCTAGAGTGATTCGTGCAATTGCTAATAACGATGCTATTAGTGTTTTTGTATCTTTCCTTCTCCAGGTGTCTGGGATGACATCCAGCAAGACTGTTTCAGGTAGGAAAGGTAAGTTATATCCTGTGATTTTGTGGATTTGTTGTAATATTTGTGTCCAGAACTGTTGAGATGCGGGGCAGGACCACCAACAGTGTATAAAATCTCCAGTCATCTCTCATTTTTTCCAGAAAAGTTTATTAATTCTTGGATCCATTTTATTTAGCCTTGCAGGTGTTAGGTACCATCGATGAAGAGTTTTAAAGAAATTCAGTTTGATACAGAAGATTTTAGAAGAAAGCCTAGGTGAGCTCCATATTTGGTCCCATGAGTCTGTCTGGAGTCTGTTTTGGCAGTCAGTTTGCCATTTGATTTGTGAGGCTAATGTGTTCCAAAGCTGCTTTTATGAGTGGAGCGCCTTTGTCTGTTATGTCTATTATTCTCGTAAGGCCAGCTTTTCTCCAGTTCCGGAAGGCCTTTTCCTCTTTGCCTGGGGGGAACCAGGATTGATTGAGGAATGATGTTAGTTTTGAACCTGCTGGAAGTAATAATTTTTTCCGTCTGTCCCAGATCTCTAAAGCTGACTGAAGATATGGATTTGTTGCTGAAAGTGCTGGTCTTTCATTTGGACTTTGCCAGATTAAGTCAGAGAGAGGGAATGGGTTACTCTTTACTTCCTCTATGCCATTTTGGAGATTTATCAGAAATTAAAATTCTCACTAAAGAGGATAGCTGTGTGGCCTCATAATATAGAGGAAGATCTGGGAAGTCCAAGCCTCCTGACTTGGATGAGCATTTCAGGGTAGTGTTTTTGATCCCGGGTTTTTTTATAACTCCAGAAAAATTTTAGGAGAGTATTTTGCCAGCGTAGTAAGTCTTTTCTGGGTATATGAACTGACAACGTTCTAAATGCAAATAGAAATTTTGGAAGAATGAAGCTTTTTATAATACTAAATCTGTCTGCCCAAGAAAGTCCCCATTGTTTCATTTGATTTTTGCCTTCTTTTGAAATCACTTGGAGATTGCAGGTTATTAAGTCTTTTAAATCAGGAGCAATCTGAATCCCCAAACATCTCCACTGGGAGAAGGTCCATTTATATGTGAACTGCGTTGGGATTCGTTGTTTCGTGTAAGAATTTATTTTAATTGGGATGATTTGTGATTTTTCCAGGTTTACCTTTAATCCAGTGAGAGGGTGTATTTTCAAAGATAGTTTTTGTAGTTCCAATAATGATGTTTCTGGTTCTGTAAGGAAGATAACCAGGTCACTGGCGTAGAGGCTAACCTTATGTGAAGATTTGCCAATCTGTATTCCTTTTATCCTTGGGTTGTTTCTAATAGCTATAGCTAAGGGTGTGTTTGGTGTTCTTGTTGTCGATAGCCGTGTAGATTTTTCTATCTGCCTGTTGTTTTTTCACTCGCCAAGCCAGTAATTTAATACTTTTTTTGGGGGGGGGGTTGCGAGTATTGTTGTTTTATATATAATATGTTCTCTTGTATTTGACGTGTTTCAGTAGATTCCAATATTCTTCAAGTTGCTATCAGCTCTTTATAAATTTTCTTACTTCCTGTTTTTTTATGTGATGATTCTAGGGAGTGAATTTTTTCTAATAGCGATCTTATTTGACTTTCTCTTTCTTTTTTCAGTTTTGACGCCGTAGCCATCAGTTTTCCTCTAACCACCATTTTGAATGTGTCCCAGACGATGTGGTCTGACACCTCTCCATTTGCATTTTCCTTAAAATAAAATTTGATAGTTTGGGCGATTTCCTCTTTGTATTGGTTTCGGAATAAAATAGAGTTCTTCAATCTCCATGTTTGTCTTCTGGGTTGTTCATTGCTCTTTATGAGTTTCATTTCCACGTACCCATGGTCTGACCACACAAATGGACCAATGGATGATCCCACTAGGTTGGTCAGAAGAGAATCGTCAATTACAATGTAGTCTATGTGGGAGTAAGTTTGGTACCTTGGGGAGAAATAAGTATAATCTCTTTCCCCTTTTTCCCTTTCGTGTGTTTCTCTCCAGGCATCACACAGGTGGTGTTTTCCTAGTAATTCTTGTAGTTTAGTGAATCTATTTTGGTTTGGTTTCTTGTTTCTTTGAGAATCCGACCTATCAAAATGATGATCTGCAATTAAGTTAAAGTCTCCTCTAATTATTAGTTGTCCTGCTTTGAAGGTGTTAAGTTTTCCCAGTGTTTCCTCCATAAACTGTTCCTGTCTCTCATTGGGTGCGTATATAGATGCTATTGTGACTTGACGCTGATCCAGATCTCCTTTAATAAATAAAAATCTTCCAAGTGGGTCTTCCAACTTATCTTCTAATTTAAAATGTACAGTTTTGGCTAATAATATGGCAACTCCTCTGGACTTTGAGGAGCCTCCCGCCTGGTACTATTGATCATACCACTTTGTAGGTAGAACCGTGCTGCTGTTTGGTTTCAGGTGAGTTTCCTGCATTAGTATAATTTCAGGTTTTGATTTCAAAATAAATGTTGTCATATGTTTTCACTTAATATTGTTGTTTAAGCCTCTCACGTTTATCGTTCTAATGTTGTAAACATCAGCCATGTTAAGACTTATCACTTGTCTTAGGAGTAGTACTTACTTTTAATAGATTGGTATGAAGTACAAACAGATCTTGATTACCAACTCAAACTGTATTCTAGTATACTGTTGTCAGAGTTAAATGAATTGAAATGTAGAACAATAAAACCAACCCCCCCTCCCCTCCCACCCTTTATCCAAATTTCAAAATTTCAGCACAAAATTCAAAATTAAACTTTGTTACAGTCAATTTTTAAAAGCATTAATTGTAACTAAGGAGTGATCAAGAGCCAGGAAGTTCCTGGAAGACTGAATAAATTCAGTCACTTGGTCACACCAATAGGGAGCAAACAACTGGATATCCCCCCACAACCCTTCCCTCCCCAACTCCGTGTGAAAGTAACATTTATAACCATGCACATATAATCTGCAGATTAATAGTTAACTATATATATACCCTTTCTGGCCACTGTGTGACACAGAGTGTTGGACTGGATGGGCCTTTGGCCTGATCCAACATTGGCGTCTCTTATGTTCTTATGTTCTTTTCTAATAATGAATACTCAGGTGGCAATGTTAGCTAAGACGTAGTTTGCTGGCTTTCTCAGGTGAGGATGGTGAGACATTCCTCCTCTTATTTGATCTTTTGTCCCCTTGTTCCATAGGGGTATCTTGTTCTAAGTTACATAAAAGTTCCATGCCACTTTTTTCATCCCATGCAAGGAGGTGTTTGCCTTGGTGAGCTACAGATAGTTTTCCTGATGGGAGCCATTTGTATTTTTGGTGATTTTTTTGAAGCATGTTGTTTTAAAGGTTGTTTTAAAGCTTCTGCGAATGGCTATAGCCTCTTTGGGAATGTCTGGGAAAATTTGCAAATTTGCAATTTGCAAATATGAATGAACCAGGATGCCTTGCAGCGTCCAGAATTCTTTGGCGTACTCTTGCATCAGGAATAGTGATAATTATATCTCTTGGGGAAGGGTGGGGGTTTCTTGGCGGCATGCCCATACGGGAAGCCAGAGTAATAGTAGGGAGAATTCCTTCCTCAAGATGTAAAGCCTGAGCTATCAGTTGTGCCATAAAACAAATTAAATCTTTCCCCCCCACACGTTTTCTGGCACCCCTCTAACTTTAAGGTTTGCAGCCTTTAGTTCTGCTTCTAGGGAAATTAGGTGGTCTTTCTGCATTGCAGATGTTTCCTGCAAAGTTTTTATATCTGCCAAGTTAGCTTTGCTTCTTTCCCATGCCTTATCAGCTTTTTGGGAGGTCTGCTGAAGGGAAGTTTTAAAATCCTCAAAGTGGATTGAGAGTGAGGCAAACTTATCTGAAATGCCTGCCTCCATTACCTTAAGGTAGTTTAGAATGGCTGAAACTGAGGTGTCTGGTGCTGTCGGCTCCGTGTGTGTTGTGGCGGCCAACATTTTGTTTTCAGCCCGTGCCGTCGCTCCGCACTGAAACACCACTTCCAGAGTCTCTTTTGAAGATTTTAGAGATGGTGGAGGCAATTTGTGCTTCGCCAGGTCAATTCTGCCGTTATCTCAGGTTTCGGCATGGTTTTGGAGTTGTGGAGTGAGGAGGAAAGCAGTCGTTGGTAGGAGCTCCGAATTCACGCTGCCGCCATCAACGCCGTGATGCCCCCCCTCTTCTCTATTTCCGAAATCATAACTGAACAGGGCTGCTGAGTCTGAGCAATTAAGAAGTCTGATTGCACCTTATAGGTTTTTAGGCAATCCTAAGCACACTTAAAGTAGTCAAAGGCCCCGGTCACACGGGCTGGATATCATGGGGGGAGGCATGGCTGTTTGCCCCGGGGCAAAATAAAGCGTGGTTGCGCGATCAGACGTCCCGTGGAGGTTCCGTGGAGGTCCCGTGGGTAGGGGGGAGGTGCCGATCACAGAACAATCCTGCAGCACGGCAAAGAAGCAGTGCAGTGTGGCAAACGAGTTTGTTTTTTTCTGTACACCAAAGTATGCGCATGCTCTGTTGGGTGCTTGTGCACATCCATGGAGACTTGGGGGGGAAAACCTTTTTGCAAGGAGACATGGGCGGGCGCCGGATGCCACCGAAAACGCGATCAGACGCCCACCCTTGCCCCGCGGTTACCAGAAACTAGTACCTTGGAGGTACTAGTTTTTTACCCCGCATCTTCGGCGGGAAGCCTCGGGTGAGCCACGGGAGCTCTACGCTTCCCTGATGTGGTGGTGAGATCAAGCCCGGAAAATCCGCCTATCTTCCGTCTCTCTAGCGTGGCTAATGTTCCGTGTGACCGCAGCCAAAGTATGTTTAACTGGCCTAGACCAGTAAAGATAGTAAATAATAGCTTCCCTTATTCCATAGAATGGAAAAATTAGATGAATTCATAATGAATGAACCGAATTTATACCAAGCTGGTTAATCTTATGATTTCTTTTTTTCAGCATGTGATATTAGACTTGCTTTTGAGCTTCTGTTGTTCTCTTTCTGCCCACAAGTATGAATATAGATTGGGGTCAGAGAGCACTAAAGGCATTTTTAAATTGAATAATTATTGTTGGAAACTCTGAGAGAGGCTGTATATGAAAATTTCCAGTATTTGGCCAGGCATAGTAAAATATAACTGGATTCTAGACCAAATGAAGCCTGAACTCTCCCTAGAAGCTAAAATGACTAAACAGCTTCCTGTGCCCCACCACACAGATCTCCTGAAGTTTAGAGGGAAGCCTTCAGAAATGGTAAAGGATGTAGTGTGGGGAAAACCAGAACAGAATTAGCCTCACTTAAACAAGCAAAAGTTTTTTAATCCAGTAAATGTATCAATTTTGGGTTTTTTACCAATTCTTGAGGATATGTTGCACAAACATGTGCCACGCACACACACACTGCTGCAATAACATGCAATTAAAGTCAATAAATTATATTCTTCAGAGAAAAAAATGTCGATATTGTCACCTTCACTTGGCTAGATTAGGCTAGCTTTTGTCCCAAGACAATCCCAAGGACTGCATGTGTCAGCAGAAAGGTGTGGAATTTCCCCTGATTTCCTCTAGCAACAACTGCAGCCCCCCACCTGATCCTAAGGATCCTCTTATGGGGACATCAGGAATAAGGATGGGCATGAACTGGATTTTTGCAGTTTGGTTCGTGGCTAAACCATGAACCGAACCATGAACCTGCACAAATAGATATGCTGTTTGGCAAACTGAACCAGTTCACATAGGTTTGTGAGCAATTTAAAGTTTAAATTCCTGCTTTCTGCTCCTTGTGAAAGTGGCGGGAACAGAAAAGCAGGGGTTGAAATGCCGCTGAGCCATTTAAACCAAATAGCTGAGCAGTAGCTCCCACTGCTCAGCTAAGAGGTTTCAATGGCTTGGAGCCATTGAAATTCTCTGTTTCTGCTCCCTGCCACTTCAAAGCAGCAGGAAGCAAAACCAGAGGGTTAAATGGCTCCATTTAACCCCCCAGTTCTTCCTCCCACCTAAAAGTGGCAGGGAGCAGATCAGGAGGGTTTAAATGGCTGAGAGCCATTTAAAAAAACTGCTGAGCTGCAAACCCCACCGATCAGCTGTTAGGTTTAAATGGCTCCCAGCCATTTAACAATCTGATTTTGCTCCCCACCACTTTGAAGCAGGGGGGAACAAAACCAGAGGGTTAATATGGGGCAAAGTGCCTCCCAGGGGGCATTTCACCCCTCCTTTCTGTTGATTGTGGCTTTCCCCGGCCAACAAAAAGGAAGGGTGAAGTGCCTCCCAGGTGGCACTTTACCTCCTCCTGTCTGCTGGCCACAGTAGGGGTGGGCACTTCACAGTAGGAAGGCACTTCACCCCTTCAATTTAAACCATCCTTTCTGCTTCCCCACAGCTCAGCTATTTCAAGGGATTTCCTGTCTCTCCTACACTAACCTCATGTTTGCGGCTTCACTTTCAAATGTAATGGAATAATAATGTGGTCAGCTCTTCTCCAAATACACATTAGCATTGAAGTCCACCAGCCACATGAAAAACCTCTGATGAATCCAATGCACTTTCCACCATCAATGAAATGAATGGAAAAGACTGTAAGTAGGAGCTCTACATATGCAATGGAGAACTCACAGATCTTTGAATTGGAGCCAAAGTTTGAAAATATGGCCATCAGTTCAATCTTAAATCCACCCTTTTAAGTGAAAATGATTGGAGAAATGGCACAAAGCAATACATATGGGAACTTACACCCCAATTTTATTATAGGTGAAAGAAGGAGGAGGAGGAAAAGAGTTGGATTTATACCCCACCCTTCACTCAGCGTGACTTACAATCTCCTTCCCTTCCTCTCCCCACAACAGACACCCAGTGAGTTAGGTGGAGCTGAGAGAGCTCTGAGAGAACTGCGACTGACCCAAGGTCACCAGCTGGCTACATGTGGAGGAGTGGGAAATCAAACCCAGTTCTCCAGTTTAGATCGCTTTGCTCTTAATCATTACACCAAACTGACTGGGGACAGGAGGGTATAAAATGTCTGGATACCTTATCAGAGGTACAAGCCGAGGAATAAGGAATAATGAGCAATTGAGTAAAGTCTGTTTTGACCAGCCTCAATTGTCAAAGTTCCAGCAGATGTGTATCCATTCCATGGAAAGGAATGCCAATGTAACAGCAGTGACTGTACGACTTAGTCTCATGTTTTTATTTACTTTCTTAGTTCTGTAATAGAAGAGAAGAAGAGAAGAGATTGGATTTATACCCCGCCCTTCACTAACCAAAGGTGTCTCAGAGCGGCTTACAATCTCCTTTCCCTTCCCCTCCCCACAACAGACACCCTGTGAGGTAGGTGGGGCTGAGAGAGCTCTTGACAGAAACTGCTCTTTTTTCAAGAACAGCTCTTATTAGAACTATAGCTTGCCCAAGGTCATCCAGCCAGGTGCAAGTGGAGGAGTGGGGAATCAAACCCGGTTCTCCCAGATTACAGTCCGTACACTTAACCACTACACCAAACTGGCTCTATACTCTATAGGGTTTTGATATAGTGTTTCCAGTGCTTTTGGGCTGTAACGACTTGAGATCTTATTTTAGTAAATAAAGATCTTTCTCCTTCTAAAGATCTGAGATTGTATTTAAAAGATCTCACCCAAGGAACCTGGCTGCATGTCTGTGCATAGACCAGAACCTTCTGACGGGGCTACAGACAGCTAGCTGGCCAGGGAGGAGGGGGTGTATGAAGCAGCACACACACATATAGCCTCTATCAGTACCACAAGCCACAGATCGAGAGAGAAAGAGAAGCAGGGATGGGCAGAGACCACATTTTTGCAGTTTAGTTTGAATTCATGGTTGAACCATGAACTGAACCAAGAACCCATATGAACTGGAAGGTTGGTTCATGAGCCATTTAAAGTTAATCACCTGTTTTCTGCTCCCTGTGAAAAACTGTGGGGAGTAGAAATCAGGGGGCCAATTAAACTGGCAGCACTCAGCTGTTTGCAGGGAGCAGAAAGCAGGAGTTCAAATGGCTCCCAGCCATTCAAACCAAACAGCTGAGCCATTTTTCATGAAGAGCAGAAAGCAGGGGTTTAAACCCCTGCTTTCTGCTCTTCCTGAACTGCTATGAAACACCATAAACTGCATCAAAATTCATGAAAGTATGTGGCTGCTCTTCAGTTTATGAACATTGCTTTGTGAACCACGAACCACCCAAAATTTGTGACGAACTTTAGTTTATAAGCCAGTTTGTGCTCATCCCTATAGAGAAGAGTTTGAGTGGTGGCACTACCCCATATAGCAAGAAGGGAGGGAGAGAGCTGGCAATCCCTCTCACATGCACATAATCTTCCCTGCCACCATTAGATACTCTCAAATGAGGAAATGAACAAACAGTGGAGAATCAGGCCTTCAGAGTATTTTTATTGAATTATATTAGCTTCCGTTTGTGCTCTTCAGTAATTACACTTGCTCCTATAGTATTGTGAACAACAGGACACGTCAGTTTTGTTTCAACTTAAGGTTTTTTATTTAGTTCTGTCACTGGCTTGGCCTTTTTTGTAGTTGGCTTCTCAATCAGCTCCCTCAGCAGAAACTCACCCTTAGAGGTCTCTTGTATACATTACAACATTGCCATTAAGTTTTAACTACATTCCCAAACCAGAATACAATATCAATAATAATAAGATGAAGAACATGAATAATTCTATACTACATAATTCTACAAGATGTGTAGAATGACATATTAGCAACTCAACAGATGGTGGTGTTTTCAGTGAGGCTGCAATAGTGGGAGACACAGGATTATTAAAGTACATTTTGAACAACATCATTTCATCCAGCTTCTCAGTGTTAGTAATAGGGTTGCCAAATGGATTTTGGCCGGGAGCGGGGTGCTCCCGGCCGGCGACTAAATTGTGCGTTCTTTGTTTTCCCCTCAAATGGCGTGGCCCCGCCCCCAGCATGCGATGTCACTTCCGGGTGGTGCGCACGCGGGGGTGGGGTTTTCCCCGGGTCCCGATTCCGCGTGAGTGGGAATCGGGCCTTGAAAGCGGGGGGAAATCCGGCCCCCAGGGGGATTTGGGAACCCTAGTTAGTAACCATGCTCCCAGACAGATGTATAAATGGACGGAGTCTGCACGGTACAGAGCTGTGAGCGGGCATGTTTCAGGATGCTCCCAAGATGCCCGCTCCCACTTCGCTCTTTTGGGACCTCCCAAATGTTCGGGTGGGTCCCACTCTACTTCCTGGAGGGAGGTGGAGTCGCAAGGGGCTTTTCTCTGTCCACCCCCGCTGATGGCAATTGTGGGGGAGTTGACGTTGCACCCCAGAAGCAGGAACGAAGACAGCGACCAACCGTTTGTTTTTAACCTTATTATATGGCAAGTAACACATCCTTTTACTTTTTTGCGTATCTGCATGCAATGTTATAACTAATACCAAGCCAAAAAAACCCTTCAGTTATTCCCAAATTCTTGGAGAAAGCGGCTACAGAAGGACTCAGGGAAAAATGATTGCTTTGGAGACGAGGAGGTAAGAAAGGAGAAAAGAAAAATAAGATGGTCTGTAAAAACATTGTTAGCCAAAAGCAAGATTTATAGAACAACTGTACCTATTGAATGATATACTATAATGGCTATGAAACTTCAATAAATAACATTTAAAAGTGTAACAATTTAAAAGTGTTATTTATGGTGGAGGAAGAAAATAGCGGCAAAAGAGGAACAGCTAGACTTGAATATGCAAGTAGGAGATCTCATTTGTGAACAATGTAAAAGATTTTTGTCAAATGCAATCAAACAAGCAGTTAAAACAGCCAGTAAAAATTTGTTTAAAGATCCTCAGAGTGAACAACTATACGTAGAAAATAACGAAGAACTTAATCAACATTTGCAAGCGTCAGCTGAACCACATGATTGTTGCCAGGAGAGGGAGCCATTGGATAAGCAGCTTTCTACTATATACAATGCGACCCATGAGACAGATATTCATAGAGGATACCACCGAAAAGACCTAACAAGTTTGAAGTTAAAAAAAGAAGTGAAAAAAGGACATTCTTAAAAAAAAATGTAGATAAGAGAAATGAGGTGACTAAAAACAAGGAGTAAAGAGACTGTGGAAAGAATTCTAAACCTTATAAAAGATCAACAAATGGATTATGGAAAAGGAAAAGCTTGGGGTCAAGACCCCAGGAATACAAGAACCTAAGATATCAGAAAGAGATTGAGAAAAAGAAGGAGGCAACAGAAAGATGGGGAAAGAATGTGAGACAAGTACATGATTTGGTGTACAGTATAACTTATTTATTCGGCAAATAATGGCTTCACAAGAAGGGAGTAGACAACGATGAGAATTTCATGTACTGTTTTTGACTTAATTGGAATTTTGAAAGAATGTGTTGGTGATTGTAAACTGGTTTTTTGTTTATTTTGTTTTTGTGTCTCTGCGTTATTATGTGTGGGTTTTGTATTGATTGGTAATAATGAAATAGTAAGGGTATGATTAGGCTTAATTGTGGTTTATATTTGGGTAACAAATAGTAGTTAAAATAAGGTTTAATTTTGTAACTAGGATTTAACTGTGTCTTTGGATATATGTATAGTTTATAGATCTTTTGTTGCTGTTCAGTCGCACAGTCGAGTCCGACTCTTCGCGACCCCATGGACCAGATCCCACCAGGCCTTCCTGTCTTCCGCCGTCCTCTGAAGTTTGCTCAATTTCATGTTCGTTGCATCTATGACACTGTCTAACCATTTCATCCTTTGCCGTCCCGTCTTCTTTGACCTTCAATCTTTCCCAGCATCAGGGTCTTCTCTAGTGAGTGCTCCCTTCTTATTTGGTGGCCAAAGTATATATAGTGTTTAAATTGTCAAAGAAGAAGAGATCTCAAAGTTTTTGGCTCTAAAGTGATCTTAACAGAAAATAAGATACTGATTATTATAAACATAACTCCCCAGGGAGGAAAACAACTAAATGCCTAAAGAAAATTTTTATAGCATAATCTTTTTTTTTGGTAGACAATAGCTTTTTAAGAAGAGTGGATAACGATGAGAATTTCTGTATTGTTTTTATCTTATCTGGAATTTTGAAAGAAGGTGTTGGTGATTGTAATTTTGTTTCTTGATTATGTTTGTTTTTGTTTTTTGCTTTATTATGTGTGGGCTTTGTATTGAGTGGGATATTGGTAATAATGAATTAGTAAGGATTTAATTTGTGTTTTGTGGAAATATTTATAGTTCATAGATTTAGCGTTTAAACTGTCAAAAGAAGAAGAAATCTTAATGTTTTGGCTCTTAAGTGATCTTAATGGAAAATAAGATACTAATTACTTTAAACACAGCTCCTTAGGGAGGAAAATATCTAAATATCTGAAGAAAAACTTTATTCTCAATTTGACAACTTTGATAATTTATTAGATTTAATTATGGGAGCTAGGACGAGATGCATGAAATACATGATTTTTAAAATTAATGGGATAACAATATATTAGAGAGATGGAATGATCAATTTATTACTACTTGTATGATTTATTTTCTTTGATGTGTTAAAATATGTATGTTTATTTCTTCACTTTCTTTTCAAAAATTAGTAAAAAGATTATATAAAAAAGATGTATAGATGGACTTCCTGAAAGAGACACAGGACAGTTTGAGCCTAGGGCTTTCTCCTTGGATGCAATGCCAGGGACATTTTGAGACAAGTCAACACAACTTCTCAATTCATCCACATGTCTTTTCCATTTCCAATCTCCCCCGTTGCTTCAGCTTGTTTTATTTCATAGTTTGTGTTCCTAACTCAGTTTTATATTTCTGTTTGGTAATTTTGATTATTTGTTTTATACCTACATACTTATCTGATTGTCTAGATATTTATCAAAACATTTCAATAAAATTGCACTAAGAATAAAGGGCTGCAATATCTTGGGACTTTTTTTTAGAAATTGAGCCTAAAGGTAAATGTGTTGCACCTTGTTGTCTTTGAAACTGTATTCATCCTATTATAGAAAGTTTAACACAAACCACCATAATTTACAAATATGTAAACCATATATGTTGTGTTGAAACTCTTTCTCAGCTCACATTTGTCAGCCCCCCTGAGCCCGTTCCGGGGAGGGCGGGTTATAAATCTGATAATAAATAAATAAATAAATAATAAAGAATTCCTGTAAAAAAAATCATAGTTTAAAGGGTTAGAAACTGGAATGGAAGCTAATATGACATGATGTTGATCCAGGCTGAAGTAAAAGTTAACATTTAACTTAGTTTCAGGTGGTTGGCCATTTTAGTCTGTAGTAGCAGAACAAAATTTCAATCCTGTAAAGACCAACACCATTTTCTGTGGATAAGCTTTCATGAGTCAAAGCAAATTTGCTGGATACAGGTATTTGTTGGTCTTTAAGTTGCTACTGTACTAATTTTACTTCGTGGGTCAAATTGTACCTTCTTCCAAGTGCCCAAACTGCAACTCAAAACCCACTTATGTATTGCAAAGTGCCAACACGGCAATTTAACCTGAATACTGAGGTTTTAGTTTAGAAAAAACAACTCATACATTAACATCTTTTGTCTTAAAAGAAAAACACAACAACACAACTTTCAATTATACAAACAACTTTTTATTGAAAGGTAAAAGTTTGCATTTGGCATGCTTTTGAACAATTAATGTGATTTTTGCTGTTGTATGCATGCACATTTCCCATACACAGGAGGTGTGCAGACCTCGATCATCCATACAAGCTGTCATTTTCCCATTAGCAGGAGCCCAGGTTGGTTCCTATGGACAGCAGCCAATACAAAGTTCCCCCTGACAATCCCAGATCACTGCTACTCACAAGGAATATTCCTTATCTTCCAACCCCAAAAGAGAGCATTTTCATCCGTGTTTTAAGAGCTCAAAAGAGGAGAGCCACCTTCACACCATGCAGAGAGACACATTTACAGAGAAAGCCCTGGCCCTATTCTCATAAGAACATAAGATCAGACCAGTGGCCATCCAGTCCAACACATGTCACACAGTGGCCAAAACCCAGGGGCCACCAGGAGGTCCATCAGCAGAAACCCTCCCACTGTTTCTCCCCCAAGCACCAAGAAGACATCAGAGAAGCCCGCAGTAAGGAGGACAACGACACAGAAACTTGTGAAAGTAGAAATGCCTGCCACTCATGCAAGCAAGGGGTTGGATTCAGCCCTAAGTGCAAATAAATAAACTTTGACATAGATTGGAGGAGGACCCCAATCAGACTTAGAAGTGGGATAATGAAAAGCTGTTTGCAACTAGGAAGAAGGTAAAAGAAAGAAGAAAGGCTTGTGTGCAATGTGTACCTAACATATGATATTTTAAATGCAAGGAATCACAACAGCCCCATGTTACCTTTTCCGAATGAAAGAGGGGTACTCCTACAAGCCATCATTAATCTCATACGTATTTATGCAGAAGTAAACCCCCCCCTTCAAAATGACTTTAAAAGCAAGCTTGCAGCCCTTCAATAGGTATGTTTACATTCTTCTAAAAGACCTCTGCAGTTTTGGGCAGAGAATGCCTTCCAGCAGAAAAGAATGCTTCTATGAGTACAGTAAGGCAAAGGATTCTGACAAGAAGGAACCCGTGCAGTGTAGCAAAAGCAAGCTCTGTCCTTGATTTGGAGAAGGAATTATCACATATTGCACAAATAGGTCGAGAAAGGCAAGCTGCTTTTTTCTTTGCTCCATGTTTAGAAACCTCCAGCATGCATCTGCTACAAAGGAATGATCAGATCGCGCCCAGATTTTAATTCCAATAGCAAACCATTGATGCAGTCTCAGTTTCCTGCCCCTTCTCTGTGTGGGTGTGTGCATGTGTAGCTCGCTCCCACACTCACCCCCCAACCCCACGTACTTCCAGGATCCAAGTTCTTTGATTTATTTTCTGCAGACTGCAGATAGGAAAAAGGAAACATATGTTGGATCAGGCCAATGGCCCATCCAGTCCAACACTCTGTCACACAGGAGCAGCTCCTAGTGTCCTGGCCCCACTGCTGGACCTCCTGATGGTACCTGGGGCCAGGACACTAGAAGCCCTCCCACTGTTGCCCCTCCCCAAAGCACCAAGGATACAGAGCATCACTTGCCACAGACATAAGAACATAAGAGAAGCCAATGTTGGATCAGGCCAGTAGCCCATCCAGTCCAACACTCTGTCACACAGTGGCCAAAAATACCAGGTACCATCAGGAGGTCCACCAGTGGGGCCAGTACACTACAAGCCCTCCCACTATTGCCCCCCCAGCACCAAGAATACAGAGCATCCCTTGCCCCAGACAGTGAGTTCCTGTCTATACCTTGTGGCTAATAGCCACTAATGGACCTCTGTTCCAGATATTTATTCAATTCCCTCTTTGAAAAGTACTGAGAAGCGTTGCGTGATTTCAGCAAAGTACTTTTATTAAGCAGGAACAAAGACAAAAGTAAGCCGGCTCGCAGGCCGGCTTATATGCTCAGAAACCCACCACCTAAAACACACCCACTAAGGCCCTATAGGCTATTTACAGTGGCCGAGAGTCCCATAGGCTCTTGGCCGCGGACCTGGCCCTCTGATAGGTGCGGGCTAGGATCCGCTGGACTATTGTTCTCTTGGAAGCGAAGCTCTGGTGTCTGGCCTGACCGCATGGCTCAACGGTCGCGCACGTGGTCATGGCAGAGTACATTACACCCCTCCCCCCATAGTCCAGACTACCCGCACACATAGTCCTGGAGATATGCCGGGGCCGTCCTGGTTCGTGTGGAACGTCGGAGTTCAGGCATCGGGGTTGCGGCTGTTTCCGGGGCCCTGGGCGGGGGACCCGATCTCGGGCCCTCTGGTGACGATGGTGGTGAGCTGTCCTGGGGCCGTGTGTCCAGGGTGACCGGTAGGGGTGCCGGGGTCTGTGGTTCAGATGCCGGGGGGGCGATTCGGCTGATTCCGGGAATTCCAGATCCTCGGGATCATTAGGAAGGACCCTCCGTCACAGTTGATCTATGTGGCGGTGAAGCAGTTGCCCATCCTTGCAGGCGACCTCGTACGACCGGGGCCCTCGCACTCGGACCACACAAGCGGGGATCCAGGGCGGGCCCTTGGCGTAGTTTCTTGCGTACACCGGATCCTCTGGAAAGAACCCTCGTGCTGCCTCCGGTGCTTCCGTCACTGGTTCTTCCTCGGGTGCCCGGTCCGGGTGCAGCCGATCGAGTTAGACGACGACCCATCAGAAGTTCGGCGGGACTGTGGCCCGTTGCCGAGTGTGGCGTGGTTCTTTGGCCGAATAGGAATGTTGCCAATTTGTAATCCCAGTCGCGGCTCTCGAATCGGCGGAGTGCCTCCTTGGTGGCGCGCACCATGCGCTCGGCTTGGCCGTTTGTAGCGGGGTGAAAGGGGGCAGCTCGGACGTGGCGGATTCTGCAGTACGTAGTGGATTCTTGAAATTCACTTGAGGTGAAGGCCATTCCATTGTCCGTGACCAACGTGTCCGGGAGGCCGTGGGCACTAAAGATGTGCATCATCGCACGGATAGCCGCCTTGGAGAAGGTTGATGACACCGGTACCACCTCTAGCCCCTGAAATGGCCCCGCAAAGTCCAGATGTAGCCTGGACCAAGGTTTATGAAAGGACTCCCACGGGAGGTTAGACGACGACCCATCAGAAGTTCGGTGGGACTGTGGCCCATCGCCAAGTGTGGCGTGGTCCTTTGGCCGAAGAGGAATGTTGCCAATTTGTAATCCCAGTTGCGGCTCTCGAATCGGCGGAGCGCCTCCTTGGTGGTGCGCACCATCCGCTCGGCTTGGCTGTTTGTAGCGGGGTGAAAGGGGGCGGCTCGGACGTGGCGGATTCCGCAATATGTAGTGAATTCTTGAAATTCACTCGAGGTGAAGACCATTCCATTGTCCATGACCAACGTGTCCGGGAGGCCGTGGGCACTAAAGGATGTGCCTCATCGCACGGATAGCCGCCTTGAAGGAGGTTTACGACACCGGTACCACCTCTAGCCACTTGCTGTAGGCGTCAACCAAGATAAAGAAAATCTGCCCCTGAAATGGCCCCGCAAAGTCCAGATGTAGCCTGGACCAAGGTTTATGAGAGGACTCCCAAGCCCTCGCGGGGGCCCTGGGCAGTTCCGGCTGGGAGGCTTGGCAGGGCTGACATTGCTTCACTAGTCTCTCAATGTCCTGATCCAGGCCCCGCCACCATACGTAACTCCGGGCCAGGGCCTTCATCCACACCACGCCCGGGTGTGCCTAGTGTAGGGCCGTTAGCACCCGGTCTTGGAGAGGGGAGGGAATCACCACCTGGCCGCCCCACAACACACAACCTTTATGGGACGACAGCTCGTCTTTGCAGGAGGCGAAAGCCGTGAACTCGGACCCCGCTGCGGCCATAGGCCACCCCCTCCTCACCCAGTCCAGGACACGACAGAGGATCGGATCCTTGGCGGTGCGCCGGGCGACCTCCCGGACATGAACCAGCTGGTTTGGCAGCGTTTCCAGGAGCGCAATCTGGTGGGCAGGAGCGGGGTCAGGGTCCTATGAGGGCAGAGGGAGGCGACTCAGGGTGTCGGCATGGCCCATCGCCTTCCCAGGCCTGTGGAGGAGTGAGTAGTTGTATCCCGCCAGGAAGACGGACCACCAGATCACTCTGGGCGAGGTCATCTCGGGGGGTCTGGCGGTCCGGGGCAAGAAGACCTAGGAGAGGCTTGTGGTCCGTTAAGACCGTGAATGGCTGGCCGTATAGGTAATGGTGAAATTTTTTCACCCCGGCCACTATTGCTAGCACCTCCTTATCTTTTTGCGCGTAATTGCGCTCAGCTGCCGTCAGGGTCTGGGAATAGTATGCTACGGGGACCTCCCGACCATCCGGCAGCCTATGCCCCAGGACTGCCCCAACCCCGTATGGTGATGCGTCGCATGCCAAGACGACTGGCAAACCCTCATTGAAATGGGCGAGGACTGAGTTTGAGACGAGAAGTTCCTTTACCGCCTGGAACACCGCCTTCTGCGCCAGTCCCCAGACCCAAGAGGCGCCCTTGTCCAGAAGCCGATGGAGGGGTTCTGCTACCGCTGCTTTTAATGGGAAAAATGAATGGTAAAAATTTAGGAGGCCTAAGAAGGCCTGAAGTTCGGTTTTCGAAGTGGGAGCTGGAGCGTCCGAGATCGCCTTCGTTTTCTCCGCCGTGGGATGGATGCCCTGAGCATCTACAGCGAACCCCAGGAACTCCACTTTGGGGACTCCCAGCAGGCACTTCTCTTGCTTAACCCGCAGCCCGGCTTGGTCGAAGCGTCTGAGGACAGTGCGGAGACAGTCGGTGAAGGAGGCGGAGTCGGGGGTGGCAATCAAGACATCATCTAAAAAGGGTTGCACTCCCGGGATACCTTTTAAGAGAGAATCCATGAAAGATTGAAAAATCCCCGGTGCCACAGAAACCCTGAACTGGAGCTGGTGGACCCTGAAAGCCTCTTTGTGCGTGGCGATCGTCTGGGCTTCTGCTGTGGCGGCGTCCACCGGCAACTGCTGGTAGGCCTGTGCCAAGTCCAGCTTCCCAATGATGCGGGCCCCTGCTAGCGCTGCAAGCACGTGGCTGACCACCGGTACCGGGTACGCGTGGTCCTGTAGCGCTTTATTTAGAGTGCACTTGTAGTCCGCACAGATCTGGCCTGACCGCATGGCCCAACGGTCGCGCACGTGGTCATGGCGGAGTACATTACACCCCTCCCCCCATAGTCCAGACTACCCGCACACATAGTCCTGGAGATATGCCGGGGCCGTCCTGGTTCGTGTGGAACGTCGGAGTTCAGGCGTCGGGGTCGAGGCTGTTTCCGGGGCCCTGGGTGGGGGACCCGGTCTTGGGGCCGCTGGGGACAATGGCGGTGAGCTGTCCTGGGGCCGTCTGTCCAGGGTGACCGGTAGGGGTGCTGGGGTCTGTGGTTCGGACGCCGGGGGGGGGCGATTTGGCTGATTCTGGGAATTCCAGATCCTCGGGATCGTTAGGAAGGACCCTCCGCCGCAGTTGATCTATGTGGCGGTGAAGCAGTTGCCCATCCTCGCAGGCGACCTCGTACGACCGGGGCCCTCGCACTCGGACCACGCGAGTGGGGATCCAGGGCGGGCCCTTGGCGTAGTTTCTCGCATACACCGGATCTTCTGGAAAGAACCCTCGCGCTGCCTCCGGTGCTTCCGTCACTGGTTCTTCCTCGGGTGCCCGGTCCAGGTGCAGCCGATCGAGCCGGGAGGTTAGACGACGACCCATCAGAAGTTCGGCGGGACTGTGGCCCATCGCCGAGTGTGGCGTGGTCCGTTGGCCGAAGAGGAATGTTGCCAATTTGTAATCCCAGTCGCGGCTCTTGAATCGGCGGAGCGCCTCCTTGGTGTTGCGCACCATGTGCTCGGCTTGGCCGTTTGTAGCGGGGTAAAAGGGGGCGGCTCGGACGCGGCGGATTCCGCAATACGTAGTGAATTCTTGAAATTCACTCGAGGTGAAGGCCGTTCCATTGTCCGTGACCAACGTGTCAGGGAGGCCGTGGGCACTAAAGATTTGCCTCATCGCACGGATAGCCGCCTTGGAGGAGGTTGACGACACCGGTACCACCTCTAGCCACTTGCTGTAGGCGTCGACCAAAATAAAGAAAATCTGCCCCGGTCTTGTCGACCTTGCTCGTAGGCCGCGGCGTCCTTCAAGGCCTGGTCCAGAGTCAAGTCTTCCTGCCTGACCAGGCGTTGGCGCAACTTGGGCTCTCGGATGCCCACGATGAATTGATTTAGCAGCGTGTTGTCCAGACTCGGAAAAGCACACCACGTGGCGGCTCGGCGGAGGCCCGCCAGGAACTCGGCAGCTCTCTCCTCGGGGCCTTGGACTCTCGCAAAGAAGCCCACTCGCTCTGATAATTTGGTCGGCTTTGGAGCGAGATGGGCTGTGAGGGCCTTAACCAGTTCTGCGAAGCTCTCCTCCTGTACCTTTCGGGGTGCGATCAGATCCTGTAGGAGAAGTAGGGTGTCCATCCCACAGAGATGGATGAGGTGGGCCCTCTTCATATCCGGATCGGTGATATTCAGGCACTTCAGGTAGTTCTCGAGGATCACTACCCACTTTTCCCACTGCTCAGGGCGGCCGAGGTCGAAGCGAGCGATGCCCTCAGAGGAGGTTGCGGCAGCGGTGGAGGCCGAGGAGGAGGTAGAGGAGGACGAGGTGGAGGTGGAGGTCGAAGTTGAAGTAGACATGTTCGCTCGTTCGCTAGTGACGAGATGTGCTGCGAAACGGCGGTGGGGTCTCCTGCCTGTCTGCCTGCCTGCCTGCCTGCCTGCCTGGCTGGCTGGCTGGCTGGCTGGCTGGCTGGCTGGCTGGCTGCCTGCCTGCCTATCTATCTATCTATCTATCAATCAATCAATCAAAGAAAGTCCCCTCACCATAGAATCAATGCCCAGGTGAAACCCCTGGACCTAGAAACACAAAATTCAGGGAGAGTGCTCCTACCATGACGTGGATGCTCACTAAGAAGGAAGTTTTAGAAATTCGACCCCTAAGGGGGTCAAAAGGGGTAAAATGTGCTCCCCCCCCCATTGATTGCTATGTGGCTGCCAGGCTGCTGCCTCGCACCCCCCACCCTCAGATTGGTCAGCTGCAGAGCTCAGTGTACTGAGGGTAAAAAAAATCAACAGTTACAGGAGACTGCAGAGAGCTAATGACATTTGAGGAAATCAGGAATGGCCAGTTGGTGAGGTGCTTGTGAGGTTCAGTAAGGCTGCTGGCCCAGCCTCCGCCATGACTTCAAACTCTTTGTTAGAACTGACTACAAACGGTTAGGGCAAGCATAATAAAGGGATTTGAAACAGATACAGAACCAATGGGTCACGTTCCTGCTGGCGGGTGAAAGGAAACGGTTGCGCGCTCAATCTCTGAGAACCAGGTTATCTCCAGACATAATACAAGTGCAGTTCCCAGGCTCTAAAAGCAACAAGCTGGCAATAAGCGTACTCCCCCAATACATCCTCCAGTTGTTTGGCTTAGGCATTACAGCAGAGTAAAATACAGGTGCACAGACAGGGGGGGGGTGTTAACAACTGTACAGGGATACAAGCAACACAGAACACCATGGCAGCTTGCTGACACACGCCCCCCACCTCCTACACCTGACAGGTGCGACAGTGGTTGCAGGGTGCTTAAAGCCATCAGGGAGCTGGCCCAGCCTTCACAATGGCTTGCAATACCCCTCCCCCACCTACATTAGACAGGCAGCTGCCTATCAGGTATAGGAGAGGGGGCGGGATGCTTACAGCCATAAGGGAGGCTTGCTCAGCAGGATTGCCTTAGCACTGCTGCTGGCACAGCCTCACCGGTATAGGAGCAGGGCAAGGGTACTTTAATCCATCAGGGAGGCTGCCTAAGCAGAAACACCTTAGCAATGCTGCTGGGCCAGACTCCCCAGTGGCTTTAGACATACTACCCCTCCTACACCTGACAGACAACTGCCTGTCAAGGGTTGGAAGGGGCGCGGAGTCCTTAAAGTCATAGGGGAGGCATGCTTAGCAGGATTTACTTAGCGCTGCTGCTGGCCCAGACTCCCTGATGCTTTAAACACAATCCTCCCCCCCCTTACACCAGACAGGTGGGTGTTTGTCAGGTGTAGAAGCAGGGCCAGGGTACTTTAATCCATCAGGAAGGCTGCCCCAGCAGGATCACCTTAGCGATGCTTCTGGCTCATCTTAGCCACACTCCCACCCACTATGGAAATATACCCCAAATTTGTAGAAAAATGGTTTCCTGTATTAGGTTATTTAATTTCTCACAATGTGGGTTCTAGAAAATTGGTTCATATGAACTTGCTCGATATCTTATTGCTCAGATGTTGTTTGGTAATGTCCCACTTCTTAAATGTAATATAAATGAGAAGCATTTTTGTTAAAAAAAAAAAAGTATGTCCTCCACCAATGCTCCCTCTAAGCTGTGAAGTCTTGTGAGCAAAAATTCTACTTTGTGAGCTACTGGCATTAAAGCTGCGAGCAAGCAATTGGGCTGCTGCATAAATCAGTTTGCTCTGGAGCCATCCTTCCTGAGCTAAGACAACAGTGTGTGAGCCGGAGGCTAGAAAGTTGTGAGCTAGCTCACACTAACTCAGCTTAGAGGAAACACTGCCCTCCACCACCCCCAATCCAATGCCCAGGCCAAACCCCTGCACCAAGAAACCCAAAATAAGGGGAGTACATTCCTACCATGATGTCAACCCTCACTGCGAAGAGATTTTTGAGAAACACAACCCCTAAGGGGGTAAAAAGGGGCAAAATGTGTTCCCCTAATTCTTTTCTGTGTGCCTGGCAGGCTGCTGCCTCCCCCCCCCCCATTGGTCAACTGTGTAGCTCAGAGTTCTGAGGTAAAACCTGCTTGCTTGCAGTCACCTCACTCTGATTGCTCAGCTGTGGATCTCAATGTTCTGAGGTAAAAACACAGCTAAAAGAGACTGCAGACAGTTGAGGACAGTTACAGAAATCAGCGATTCAAGACATTTCTCATAACAGCCAGCATGGCAATTGAGTTTATGAATGTTCATGGGGAGACAGTAAAGGACCTTTCTAGGAGCCTGCTCCAGAGTTAGCTCACCAAGCAGCCTGGTGAACCTAGCACCTGAGGGCAGAACCACCACTGTGGCCTACAGAGAGCTCCTTCGGTAGAGAGAGAGAAAAGTACGTATGTCTCACTTCAGCCTTTACACTACAGTCTTCTCCATTAGAATTCCTACAACAAATGTTACCTTTCAAACTTCACATCATCAATATTATAACTGGATTTATGGAACTTAAATACCATAGCAAAGCACGGGTATCAGCCTAGTAATGGAATAAATTCAAATATATGGCCAGCCAGAATTTAACTTCTGCCTTTCAGGAGGAAGAAGGAAGATAAAACAAAGGTGGGAGGAGAGAGAGATGATCAGTCAGTACACAGAAAAATACTACAGAGTGAGGCCCAAATTTCCACTGACTGTACAGATTAGCGCTGTCCTTGATTACTAAAGCAAGATATACCAAGGGAGAGGTATTGGGAAGTACTCTTGCCTTTCCAGCAATTGTCCACACTTCCTTAGTGAAACACATAAGAATTTATTAATCTGGTGTGCAAAAACACTTTTCTCTCATTTTCTACCCCTGTAAAACTTGTGGTCTTTGAATCAAAATCATGAAAATACTTTTTTTTTGGTAGAAAATCAATCCTTATTAATATGAGTATCATAAGCTTTCCTACAAATCATGAATTGCATTACTAATCACCATGAATCCTATAGCAACTATCATAGATCATTTTGCCTCAGTTACCAAAAATGAAATCAGTATTTGACTGCTAGTATAGAAATATTCTTACAGAGAAAGAATGTGCACGTTGTTTTAGCCAGCACTCCAAAATCTTATCTTTCTCAGCTGTCCAAACTTTATCATATTTTACATACAATTAAGCTCAGTGGCAACAGCCTAAATCACACACTTAATAGTTTTCCCCTACAAGTGCTTGTTACCATGGAAACAAACTCTTCACAAGCACCAATCAAATGAGCTGACTGAAAACAAAAGATTAATGCACACCTAATTATACCTCAGCCGAATTAGAAAAAAAGGAACTGGTAGAAAATATGAGAGAGAGAATCAAGGAAAAATGTAGCAAGGCAGCTTTAGGTAATAAGTAGAAAATAGAGTCAAACATAAAAGGAAAAAGGGGAAATGTCTTTTTACAGCTTTGGCCAAGAGAGATGTAAAAATCAAATTGATTAAAAACTGTCAGTGTCCTACAAATTTCTCAGCACTCCCCTCCCTTTGGAGTAGAAAATCTTAAGAAAGCACAAAACTCATGGTTCAATCCTTAATAAAAATGACACCCTTCCAAACCCATTGACCCCAATGAGTTTAAAAGAGAATAACTGTGTTTCATATTGCACTGTAGCTGGTTCAGGTTTTTTTTAAATAAATCTGAATAAATCCCTTCATGCCTTCACCATTTGTAAATTGTAATGGTTTCTCTTTGAATACTTGAGAGCTAGCATAGTGCAGAGATTAGAGTGTTGGACTAGGACAAAAAAGAAGGGCTCTATTATGCAACTGCTGAGAGCATCCAGTGATCCTAAACAGTATTCAGTATTTCCCTAATAAAGTTTCAAGCCATAAATACATGCAAGACATTCCTGGAACTCAGTTATTTAATAATATTTGGAACATTCCAGGTTCCTGTGGACATTGTTGGAAGCTAAAACCAAGTCCTGCTTTCCTCAGTGCTCCTCAGTTGCATTCCTGAGTGATCATTGGTGGAACACATTCAGAGCACCTGTAACACACCTTCACCCTTTCCCTGGAATTGGCTCATGAAATGATGGGAGAGAGAGAGAGAGAGATTCCCCCTTTATGGGAAAACAAAATTTTCTGACTACTGCCCTTTCCTTAAGAACAGCACTTAGATCAGGGAAGAACAGCACTAAGTGGTAGGCTTTTGTATCAATAACCCCTAGGAGCATTTTTTAAAAAAAATACCTGGAAAATATCTTTTTAAAATAAGAGTATTGAACAGACATGTAATGTGATAAACATGCTGTTGCTTGCAAGGGAAAAATGAGTATTTACATAAATATATTGCAAAATATGATAACAGCATGTGTTTTTATGGGGAAATAGTGCATTTGTATGAAAGAGCATTATATAAAAATAGCATACACAATAAACATACAGATTATGCTTAACTAGTTACATGTAAATGGAATTTCCTGTGAAGCAAGAACAGAAAAAACAGTTCATTTGGATTCATCACTTTTTAAAATTAAATTTTACTATTAATTAAGAATATTTATGTTCCACCTCTCCAGAGACATGCTTGAGCAGGTTTACAATGAAAATAACAAAACTATTAGAACACAACAATTAAAAATGGAACAGAGCTATGAAAGCAAGCCACTAAACAAATACATTTTGAGTCCCATTGACTGGGAGAAAACTGGGATATAATAGTTATCCGAGGTGATTAAAATGGGCTGGATCTTGTCAAAAACATTTTCAGGGGAAGGAATTCCCTTCTCTAGAGGTAGCGCTCCAAATCCCTCCCCATGTTGTTCCTAGGGGTCCCCATCTTCTAGGTGCAGAAATTCAGGGTGTATTAAGGAGGAGGGAATCAAGGAAGTTGAACTTCAATTCATGGAGTTTAGATAGGATTCAACCCAATGGCATCCTATCAATAATCATAATTGTTGTTAGTAATTTGGGCTAACACATGTAAAAACCAAACTATCCTACTGAAAGTCATTCAGATCAGTCATAGTTCATTCTGAATTAAAAGTCATCTACTTTTTTGTCAGCTTTTTCACACTTTCCACATATATACAAGTCTGTGTAGGCTAACTCAATGATCATTCATATGGTTGCAAACTATTTTCACTACACTGTTATGTGGCAGATTCTTGTGGTATTGGTGGAGATCATAATAGATCAGATGACCTGATTTTCTTGGGCAATGAAGACATTGTGAGGCAGGACATCAAGCATGACTGACAGTCCTTTGAAGTTTTCCCATACAATTTTTCTTGTTCAAGGAATGTTCATTCTAGTAATATAACATCTTTCCAAGATCAGTGAAAAGATCAAAGAACTCTTAAGTTTTAGTTACCCAGCATACCAGACCTTCATTGAATCATATTCAGTAAATGTATATCGAATAATTTGACAAGGGAGTTGAATATATTTTGGAATAGAGTAGAGGACACAATCTGCAAATGCACCACCTATGATGTATAATTATGACCAGGTAGATTGCCACATGTATATCTGGGTTCAGCCTCTTACATTTTGATAGTCCTTGCCAGCATGCTGTTCATGAAGAAACAGCCTTATGACATTTTCATCAGGAACACATTTTGGGGCCCAACTAGACATGACAGAAAGATCCACACGTATTTCTTAATTGTGTGCATCCATTCATGTCTAAAGCAGGGAATAGTGTGGGTTTATTTTTTAACTATAATGGAGCATGTGGATGGGGGGAGCTAACTTACCTTGTTATTCACCAGCCTAGTTCTTTTCCAGTATCGGATATGGGGTGAGGAAAAAATGCTACAAGTGCCAGAGGGCACTCAGGTAAGATAAAAGCAGTGAGGAAAGGTGGGGTATCCTTGTTGCAAAAAATAAAAAGAAGAAAAAGGTAACCATATATGCAGATATGAACTACTTGGAAGAAAGTGTGAATTAAAAAATGAAGCAGAAACCATAAGGCATAACAAAGGAATTCTAGATTTTGTGTAGATAGTGGGTTGGATCATAAGACTTATCAGTGGAAGGTGTCAATGACTGAGGATTATTATCCTATTATCCTTTTCATTAGACAGTGCCTTGAAACCCCAAGAAAGTTGTTCAGTCGGTCGTGAGACTGTTGGAGATTTGAGCAACCCTCAGGCTCCCTGCACTCTGAGGGAAGCCAGGGACCCACCCTCAGCAATACACATGGCACCTTTATTTTATATTATTTATTTACAAAATTTGTATGCTGCCTTTCTGCCCTTACAAAGGCCACCAAGGGAGCTAACAATTTAAAATATACATGATAAAGCCACATTTAAAAACCATTAAAATCACCCCCTAAACACACATTAAAGTAATTTAAAAACAGAGTTTAAAAAGCATACAAAACATAAAAACAGCAATTAAAACATTAGTAAAGAAAGAGGGACCACTGAGGGAAAGCCAAACAAAACAGAAAAGTCTTCACCTGCTGCTGGAAATCTCACAAATACAGAAAAACGTATTATTTTTAAAACAACGCTTCTGGCAAAAATCAGCCAAGAATATTAAAGTTCTAGCGTGGAGGGTTAAGGAGAAGAAGATATCCTCTTTGGTAGAGTCTCTTAAAAGCCCAGACGGTTCCAAACACTTTCTTCCCTCTGAAATTGCCCATATCTTTGCTAACTATTATGAAAAGTTATACTGCTCCAAAAAACCAACCAAAGAATCTCTTGATGCACATCTGGATGCCACGGATTGTTATCGACTCAACTCTTCTGCTCACTCGACTTTCATGGACAAACTCATCACAAGGGAAGAACTACTGAATACTATCAAATCTTTGAAGCCAAATAAAACACCTGGGACAGACGGTCTCCCCTCTGAGTTTTATAAAACTTTCTATTCCTCTTTATCGGATCATCAAGTAAAAGTCTGTAACAATGTTCTCCTAACAGGAAATCTCCCTTCCTCCTAGACAGAATCTAATATCATAGACATCCCCAAAGAGTCCAAGGACCCCACAGATCCAAAAGCGTATAGGCCAACTGCCCTTTTAAATAATGATGCAAAAATTTTTACAACCATATTGGCTAATAGGCTCAAATCAATAATCAATGACTACGTAGCAGATGACCAAACAGGTTTCATACCTGGCAGGCAACTAACAGACAACATCCGTTGAACTCTCAACATCATAGCCAATGGCAAACGCTCTTCTCAGTATTTTCTAGTCCTAGCGCTCTTCTCAGTATTTTCTAGTCCTAGCGCTTGATTTTGAGAAAGTATTCGATTCGCTGGAAACCCCCTATCTGTTCAGATTACTTCAGAGGATGGGATTTGGAAGTAACTTCTTGAGAGCTCTACAATCAATATATGCACTTCCGAGAACCAAAGTGAGAGTCAATGGGTGCAACTCCCGCTACTTTTACCCATCTAGAAGTACTGGACAAGGGTGCCCACTATCACCTCTAATTTTTGCTCTCTCCAAAATCACTATAGGACAACAAGAACACAAGGTAAATCTATATGCCGACAACTTAACTCTTTACGTCACAAATCCATTAAGTTCCTTGCCGACGATACAAGAGACATTATCAAAATTTGGACTAATTTCTGGCCTCAAACTCAACTTTTCAAAGTTGGAACTTTATCCAATCTCGCTAAACTCAAAATTACGAACAACTCTACAAAATACATTTCCTTTCTGCTGGTCGAAGCACTTCTGGAGACACCTGGGAATACAGATTCCACTGAACCTGAACAACTTAATATCATGCAACTTTGATTGCCTTCATTGTGATACCCAACTTTGACTGAAGGACTGGAACAATCTACAACTCACACTACCGGATCGCCCACACCTGATAAAGAGCTTTATTTTTCCACAATTTCTCTTTCTATTCAGAGCTTAACCAATCTTTATACCAGAAGAATCTCTTCATAAATGGCAATGAACTCTTACAGATTTTTTCTGGGCTTATAAGAAGGCCAGAGTGCAACACCAGGTGTTAAGCAGGCTTAGATCTGCCTTGTCTAAGGGTATATTATCAAGCTGCAATGATAGCCAATGTTGTGCAGATGATGGACAATGGTCCTATAACAAGCTGGATGCAGATAGAACAATTATCCAGTTCTCCACTTAGCAAAAATTATTCTGGATGTCATCATCCCATCACCTGACTCGAGTATGTAATAATTGTTTTTTAAATGCCACTCTTAAGGTTTGTGACTCTAGAAGAGCACATCTAACCCTGAAGATCTCTCAATTGTCATCTTACACTAATCAGCCTTGGTTCCCCCTGGGCACAGACTCAGGAACTTTTGGGATTGGACTGCAGCTGGTCTCTCATGTATTCAAGACCTAGTGAAACAAGGGAAAATATGAGATAAAATTTACTTTGAAGAAATGATTGAAAAACAAATCCCTTGGTTCCACTATCTACAATTAAAGAACTTAACAGAACGTCTAGCTCAAGTAGATACTTTTGCAAGACCGAAAACGGAGTTCGAGACTCTACTGACTATATATGATTCCTCAATGAAAGGACTGCTCTCTAGAATTTATAAGATTCTACTATCTACTGAAAGCGTTCAATCCATACCTTGCCAAGACATATGGAGAAAAGATCTCCAAATAGACTTACAGCCTTCTCTCTGGCTCAACATCTGGAACTCTCCTGCACATTCCTCAAGAGTTCATAACATCTGGATGAACTCATTCAAAATCATCAATAGATGGTACCTCACTCCAAAAAGATTGAATTGCATGAACTCTCAATATGATGCTTTGTGTTGCAAGAACTGAGGCTCCATTGGCACGAATCTCCACTGCTGATGGGACCTCCCATTCATCCAACAATTCTGGCAGGAAGTCATTTCCTAAATTAACAAAATTACAAAACAATCGCTTCCAGCTACACCACAGCTATTACTTCTAAATCTTTGGGACGACTCCTCTTGGGACAATTCGCAGAAGAACCTTACCTCCATCCTACTCGCAGCAGCCAGGCTTACAATTGCAACAACATGGAAATCATCTTCACCTCCAAGTATATCACTCTGGTACAATAAGATCTGGGATCAATTTGTGATGAACAAGATTTCTAATATTCTGGATTGGGCACAATGCAGCTCCACTAAGACTTACGACAAATTTGTACTTACCTGGAACCCGATGCTCTGTTTTATGGCAGAAAAAGACTTGCTCCCCTCCAAGTTAAGTTACCCCATGTGGCTACACTTTTGATCACACCCTTTGTTCTGTCTCTCTGCCAAGACTCCTTCTGCTGATCAGAGCTGCAGATATCTGACATCACTCCATTTTAGGATGGAATCAGTCTATATGGATTTGAAAGTCAAAAAGAAATAAAAAAATCAATTAAACACTTTTGTTTCTGATATAGGTTTTGGTAGACAGCTCCTTACCTACTTCAATTCATTGTTGTTGGAAATTGGTTTATGAATTACCCGCTGGTTTGAAATATATTTCCTTGACAACTTTTTGATGCTGTTATTATTGTTATTTTTGATTCCAATAAAGTTTCTCCAAAAAAAAGAAGGAAAGAAAGGCCTTCCAAAGCCAATAAAATGTTACAATGATTGACAGAAAGTGGAAAAAAAGGGGAAGAAATTCCACTTTGAAAGATGATACTGTTTGAAGAAAACATGTGCTAACTCTTCTGGTTGGACAAACTGCTTGCCAATCACATACCTGCTGAATATCATTTTCTACTCTTTTCAGTAGCTGATGCTATCTTAAAGAGAAAATTTATAAATTGAGAGCAGTAAATCTTAAAAATGACACAGGTGTGGTCCTCTAAATATTATGCATTGCCAGTGGTATACATTTTATTATGTATACTAGGAATAAAACCTGTTGTGGAAATACATACAATGAGCTCTAGAAAGAGGCTCTGGGCGAGTGCTCTGGCCTTGGGCACTCAGTGTCAATTTGCTGTGGCGACGTCAGCAGGGTATACTGATACAGAGCTTACCATTTTCTCCAGGGGAACTGATCTCTGCCATCTGGAGAGCAGTTGTAATTCTGAGTGATCTCCAGCCCTCACCTGGAGATTGGCAACAATGGTTCCCCAGGAGGAACAGTACAGTCATTCTCTGTAATGGGGACCAAAGCAGATTCTCCTCTCCCCCTTTTGACTTGCACAACAACCCTGTGAGGTACGTTAGGCTGAAAGTCTGTGAGTGATCCAAAATCATACACTCAACTTTCACAGCAAGAACCTGGGTTTGGCAGACCCTGCTCTGAAGCACTAACTGCTATGACACACTGGCTGTGCTATTGCCTGGTATCACAACTGAACTCCAAACAACAGATCTCTCTCTCCTCCTGGAGAAAATAACTGCTTTGGAGGGTGGACTGTATGGGATTCTGTTCAACTGAGGCCACTCTCCTCCCTAAACTCTGGCTTCCGTAGACTCTACCATAAAATTTCCAGGAATTTCCCACCCTGGAGCGGGCAACCGTGGTCAGGACTGGCCTCAATGAGTTTTTCCTCAAAGGCCAAAATAAATGTAGAAAGGGTCTCCCCACCACCACCTTTTACTGACAGAACCAAGCTTAGATGCCTAGCAACAGGCACTGAGGGGAATGTAGGGTTGCCAGCTCTGAGTAGGGAAATACCTGGAAATTTGGGGGGCAGATCCTGTGGAGGGCAGCATTTGGGGAGGGGAAGGACTCAGCAGCATATAATGCCATAGGGCAGGGGTGCCAAACATGCGGCCTGGGAGCTGGATCAGGCTTCCAGAGGGGTTCTATCAGGCCCTCAGTGGAACTGGCTGTCTTCTGCTGCTTCTTTCAGTTCTGCTGCTGCACCATCATAGGTTTGCAGCTTACAGATACACACCTGAACAGCATACTCAAGATTGCAACAGCACAGACATTTTGATGCAGGAGTGCTAATGTTTTAAGCATGTTTTTATTTTAAGTTTTAAAAAACCCTTTATGTTTGTGTCCTTTATAAGGTTTATATCTCTGCTACCTGGCATTACATTTTATGACACACATGTCCTGGCCCAACAAGGTCTCATTTATGTCAGATCCGGCCCTCATAACAAATGAGTTTGACACCCCTGCCATAGGGTCTACCCTCCAAAGTAGCCATTTTCTCTGTTGAGATCAATTGTAACAAAGGGAGATCTCCAGGTTCCACCTGGAGATTGGCAACCCTAGGGGAAAGTCAGCCACACAGCAGGAGGTTGAAGAGAATGGTTTGACGGCTGCTGGCCCACCTCAGTAGCCAACCAACCATGGCGGAGCCAAGCAAGAGAGAAAGCCATTCTGGCAATTATTCTGACAGGAACAATGGCTGCAGAGGCAGTGGGCAGGGAAGAGGAGCGTACCTAGCACCCACCCAATGGCACGCGATTAAAAGATGAAATGAAACAAAATAAAACATATATTGGGTCTTACCCAATAGCTTCTGTCTGCTATAGTTGCAACTCAAAGGGGCTTTGATAGACAATGGACTGTATTCAATCTTTCTGTTAATGGAAAGGGTTCAGAGAAGAGATTATTAATGACTTCCTCTTCCTGTAGTTGCCCCCTAAACATACTGCTGAAGAGCTGCTACTAGTGGTTGGCACTTCTCCAGAAGAGTGTATCCAAGGCATATGACAAAGCTATCATACTTGGAGTTACATGACTGAAGAGAAGTGGAGTGATGTTTATGAGAATAAATTTGCCATATGGTCTGGAAGGCTCCATGAGAAATGGAGAAATTGTCCTTTCTTAGTCTTGCATTTCCAAAGCTTGCTCTAAGACTTTTAAAATCACATGCTCAACAACAAGGAAAGGAATCATAGAATCATAGACTTGGAAGGGACCTCCAGTGTCACCTAGTCCAACCCACTGCACAAGGCAGGAAAAGATTCCTGCCACGTCCTCTTTCTTGCTTGCATTACATGCCACACAGTTCTGAAGATTCCCTAACCTGCAGAAGTAATTTAGGGAGCTGCTGAATAAAGGAGGCACCAATAAAAATGGACTGTACTCATCAGGAAGTTCTACTGTACATGCCCTGCTCCAATGAGATGAAGTCATGTACTTCATCTATACCCCAACCTTTTTCCCCAATGGGGACTCGAAGTGGCTTACATCATTCTCCTCATCTCCATTTTACCCCCACAACAACCCTGTTAGGTAGGATAGGCTGAGAGTGTGCAACTGGCCCAAGAACATTCAGCCAGCTTCCATGGCAGAGTGGGGATTCGAATCCGGATCTCCCAGATCCTAGTCTGATGCTCTAACCACAAGGCTAAAATTGCACCCTTCTCTCCATTCCATTCCGAGCAACAAATTGTGAGAGTCAAACAATTAGTTTTTGTATATGTATGTTCACACAGCTAAGTCCTTAAAGTTCTCTACCTTTCAGTTTCTCGTGATCAGCCTTATGTCTTTCTGTTCAACCCACATTAGACCAGCAAAGAATGAAATATTACTTCAGATTCATCCTCCTCCCTTCACCCCATCCCAAAACACTACATTGTCATATAGAAACAGGCCCTGTTCTATTTATGGCCACCAATACCAAAAACAGCATGTGAAGAACTATAATACTTCAAGCTTGATTTTAAACTCAAGGAAAATGGACTCAAAATGTGTGGTTATGTCCTACTTACTCATTATGATTAATTCATTTTATAAACATTAAAACCAAAAGATGCCAAAGATAAGCATACTTTTGAAACTAACATCATTGAAAAAGGACGTGGCACTCAATGTCTTCTCTATTAGATGCATTTCACAGAACTGAAGCTTAATCGACCATTTGTATTTTACTGTAATGTGACCGCATGGATGTACACTACAGTAGAATTGAATTGTTTGCAATTCTTGTTTCATGCTGAATATCTTGAACAGCTTATTTACATTACTGCTAGAAAATAGGTTTTTTTACTGTATTGATCCAATGTTAGCTAAGAGAAAACATGCCTTAGATAAACAGCATTTTCACCAGCAATAAAAAGTTAAATGAAACCACTTGAAACATGTCCATGGTTGTTTCTACTCTCTTTTTTTAAGGAGTTCCTTCTCCGGACTACAAGTCCTAAACTGTTGCTGCCTTGTAAATGGTGTTTTCCCCGAACCAAATCTCCTTGCAGAGAATCCCCTCCCCCTGTATGAGCCCTCCCAACAGTAGCCTTCTTGCCAGCATGTTTATAGGACTGTTTTTTCCTCTTACAAAGAGAGAAGAGTTGCCATCTAATCATCTGAGACATGTTTCAGCATCCACAAGGGGGGCTTTTTTAAGAAGCAGACTTCACTTTAAAAACTTAATTTATGTTTGCCAGCTTGCAGAAACACTTCTTTTTCACACATTGGTGCTTTCATTCCAAGCAGCTCCTCATGAATAAATCTCTCTCAGAAACACAGAGATGACATGGAAATGAATATAATGCAAACGGCTTACGAGCAAATTCCTCATATGCAGTTTTGTCTAATCAATGCATTTCAAACTGCATGTAAGTCTCCCAGCTTACATAAGGGTATTATTTGCTACCTTAGTATATTAATCTTTTCTAAGCATATAAATTCCTTTTTCTGCATCCCTCCCCCCAAAAGTATTGAAATAGCACCACACAAATCTGTAGGACTGCTCAGTAATAGATGTTTTTCCCTCACTAAATCAATTCAGAGGCTAATTGGGGTGGAAGGTGACTATCTCTAGTGGTTATAAATACATTTGCATTGCTATCAATCTTTGTGCAAAACTGTATTTAACCACACAGAAGAAGATGCCTAGTTCCATTATGTGGACAATGCCGCCATCAAGTGGGAAAGCATATAGTTGAGCAACTGGCACATAAAAAGTTGGTTGTACTAATGATGAGATTCTTATTAATTCTTTTAGCAAGGGAAAAGGAAAGTACTAAGACGTAAAGTCTAATAACATCCTTATGATTTTTTTTGTTCCTGATAGCACCCTTCATTTGTCAGAAGAAGAAACTGTGTTCACCAGTTCCAGACGTGTATTGACAATAGATTCAGGTGGGTAGCTGTGTCGGTCTGAAAAAGAAGAACAAAGTTTGAGTCCAGTGGCACCTTTAAGATCAACAAAGTTTTATTCTTGGTATAAAAGTGTGCATGCACATGAAAGTTTATACCCAGAATAAATCTTTGTTGGTCTTAAAGGTGCTACTGGACTCAAACTTTGTTCTTCTAGATTGATAATGTTTGGGATTGTTTGAAAAATTGCAGGTTCTTCTTATGAAAAATGATTCTGGTGAAGGTTCTAGATTCAGAATGTAATGCTACTCACCTTCTCCTCAGAGGGTGTTGTGACAGTAAAAAGGCGCATTTCAAAACAAGCATGGAAGGCAGGCATGGATGCATCAAAAAAGCATAAAACCAGTATATTAGGAAACTTTAGAGGAACAAACTCCTCCACTGAATGTCTGTGTGGAACTAAATAATAAATAAATTGATTGAGCAAATGCATGTTAAAGTAATACAAGGCAAAAGTCTAGGTGCCATGAATGAATCTGCATTGGATCATTTGGTACTTACTAGAGATTTGTCTTGATTTTGACTGATACTGATTATCTGATACAAGATGTTAGTGTTATTGAACCAATGGGGGACAGTGACCATATTCAACATATATGTAAGTGAAAAAGTTGCCCAGGCAGTCCAATATGATCATATTTGATTTCAAAAGAGAAACTTTAAAAAATAGATTATTAGTCAAGATAAAATTGAAAGGGAGAGGTAAAGACAGACATATCTTTTCATGACATGTGAAAGGAATTTAAAGTCATAATAAATTAAAACTCAGATAAAGCTTTTAAATCTACCAATATGTATCCTCAGGTCCAAAAGAATGCCAGTATGATTGACAAGAAGAGTCAAGGAAACCTTAACAGCCAAGACTGGAAGGTAGCAAATGTCACTCCCATCTTCAAAAAGGGTTCCAGAGGAGATCCAGGAAATTACAGGCAGACTCAGCATGGGTTCTGTAAGGGAAGATCTTGTCTCACTAACCTGTTTAGTGTTCTTTGAGGG
>NW_015169189.1:816748-838236 GCF_001447785.1 Gekko japonicus | reverse complement strand
CCTCCTGATGGCACCTGGTATTTCTGGCCACTGTGTGACACAGAGTGTTGGAATGGATGGTCCTTTGGCCTGATCCAACATTGGCGTCTCTTATGTTCTTAAGTTTGCCTTTCATAAGGAAATTGTACCTAAATGATGAGAACAAAAATAAGAGACAATTCTGGTAAAATACATGTAAGTTGATGAGAGCGATTAAAAATAGAATTTGAGCAGCATATTAAGATAATGAAAATCTCTGAACACTTCAGAAGAAACTAGGAAGGAAGTGACTGGACCATTAGGTGACAAAGGAATGAAGGAATTGTTCAAGGACTATAGTAAGGTTGCAGAGATGTTGAATACATTCTTTGTACAGAGGTCTTCACTGCTGTTATACAGATACCAATGCCCAAACTGCTGTTTTCTCTCTCTAAAAAACAGGCAAACAATCAAAGTTTATAAAATAAATTTGTAAAATAAATTGACAAATTAAAAACTAACGAGCTACTGTGTCTTAATTGCATATACCAGAAGGTTCTTAAAGAATGCAAATGTGAAACACATGTTTCGTTACAGTTAGCCTCCTTAACCAGATGACTAGGGTTGTCATCCCCCTATGGGGGCAGGGGTTCCCCCACTTTCAGGGGGCCCAATCTGCTGCTACCCAGTTGGCCAGTAGGGAGAGCCCAACACCGAGCAGCTCCATCTGTGCCCAATGTGCCTGGTGTGATTCAGCTGCAGGGTTTTTTGGATGACACCTCCATATTAGACCCCTTTCAATCCGGTTTCTGACCAGGCCATGGGACAGAGATGGTCCTGGTCACCCTCACAGATGACCTTCCGAGGCATCTGGATTGAGGCGGTAAGGCAGTTTTGTTGCTGTTAAACCTGTTGGCAGCATTCGACACAGTTGACCATCAACTACTGATCCACTGCCTCACCGACACCAGGATTTAGGGGTTTGCCTTGCAGTGGCTCTCCTTGTTCCTTCAGGGTTGGGGACAAAGGGTGGCATTGGGGAAACAGCTGTCCTGATGGCATCCACTAGTTTGTGGAGTGCCACAAGGGGTGGTACTTTTCCCAATGCTATTTAACATCTATATGCGCCCCCTTGCCCAGAGTGCCCGGAGGCATGGGTTGGGTTGTCACCAGTATGTGAATGACACCCAGCTCTATCTGTTGTTGGACAGCCAGTCAGACTGTAGTCCAGAAGATCTAGACCTGGCGTTGAAAGACGTGGCTGGTTGGCTTAGACTGAGCTGACTAAAATTGAATCCGATGAAGACGGAGGTCCCATGCCTGAGTCGGAGTGGGCCAAGGTTAGGGATCCCTCTCCCAACCTTCGATGGGGCACCATTGGTGCCAGTGCCGAAGGTTAGGAGTTTGAGAGTGCTCCTGGATGCCTCTTAAATGTTGGAGGCCCAGGTAGCAGCCACTGCGAAGTCTGCCTTTTACCATCTGTGGTTGATTAGGTAGTTCCTTGAACACAATGACCTGGCTACAGTGATCCACACAATGGTCACCTCAAGATTGGATTACTGTAATGCTCTCTACATGGGGTTGCCCTTGTCCCAAATCCGGAAGCTGCAGCTGGTGCAGAACGCAGCTGCAAGTTGCAAGGCTGTTACTGTGTCTTCCGGTTCAGGAACACATCCAGCCTGCCCTAAAAGTGCTGCACTAGCTGTCTGTAGCACACTGGATTCGGTTCAAGGTGCTGGTTCTTACCTTTAAAGCCCTTTATGGTCAGGGACCTACTTACCTAAGGGACCGCCTTTCCCCACCTGTTCCCCAGAGAGCACTAAGATTGGGATCCTAACATTGCCTGGTCCTTCCAGGCCCCAAAGAAGCCAGGCTAGCCATGACAAGGGCCAGGGCCTTTTCTGTGGTGGCCCCATACTGGTGGAATGAGCTCCCAGAGGACATCAGGGCCCTGCAGGACCTTTTACAGTTCTGCAGGGCCTGTAAAATGGAGCTCTTCCACCAGGCCCTGCCGCCACTACTATTGTGGCCCTGACCCCAACATCAGCACCAAATTAATATCTAATAGCCTGGCAAGGACCTGGACTATGGTGGTGGTTGTTATCTGGATGCTGAAAGAATGCCGCCATCACCTGTTATCTGTATTTGCTAGCACTTTGTAATTGTTGTGGTTTTACTGTTTTATTGTATTTATATACATGTCTGTATGCTGCCCTGAGCCTGCCTTGGCAGGGAGGGCAGGATACAAACCAAGATAATAATAATAATAATAATAATAATAATAATAATAACAACAACAACAACAACAACAACAACAACAGCAGCAGCAGCAGCAGCAGCAGCAGCAACAACAACAACAACAACAACAACAACAACAATAATAATAATAATAATAATAATAATTTAATTTATACCCCACCCTCCCCACAAGCGGGCTCAGGACAGATTAAATAAATAACTGTCATCCGGGTTAATGTCATCACAAAGGGCACGTCGTGCAAGGGACAGTCTAGCATTTGGGGGATACTCTGTGGTAACCAGAGTTTTCCCCAAATGCTAGAGTATGCCCTGCATGATGACATCACTTCTGGGTGATGTCATTGTGGCATGCGCGTGCTTTGCGCACGTGTTGGAAGACTCAAGGAAGAAGACTGGAGCCCCCCACCAGAATGAAGTAAGGACCTGGCAACCCTATAGACAACTGGAAAAAGCTAAAGTAACCACCATCCTTTTTTAAAAAAGAAAAGATCCATGGAAGATCCAGAACATTACAAGCTAATTAGTTTTATATCAGTTCCTGGTAAATTAATAGAAAGTGTTGTTAAAGATAAAATTGGTAAGCATATAGATGAACATGGTGGTCTGTGAAAGAATCATAGGTCTGTGTGTGAGAGAAAGAACCATCAAGTCAGGATCTGTGATCTCTTGAATTCATTTCTTTCATTTTAGACTCTCAAACCACAAAGAGGCTAACACCTGTAATGTCTGGCCATTCAGATATAAAACAAGGGGAAGGACCATATTTTTAAACAGAAATACACAGCAGAATAGGGACTTGAACCTAGTTATATTTTTGTGATTTAATGTATCAACCAATGCTGCTTCCCTTCTGGATTCTCAGGAGGCCTTCCATTCAGGTACATACCAGACGCAGACTATGTGACATTGGACTTCATCTGGTTGGTTTTTTAAAAACACCTATTCCAGGGAGGTGGTGGCTTTTACAGCAGTTGTTTTGCACAGTCCTCTAAGAATGTCAGACTGGAATCTGAGAGATCCAAGTTCAATATAGAAGAGCTTGCCCAGTCACAGACATCTGATACTGAGTGCAGTCAATAAACCTCCCAAAAAGTATATTGCAGTAAAAAAGGACATTTATTCAAGTAGATCCGGCTCACATTCAAGGTTGCAGTCAAAAGAAGAGAAAGAAGCCTAAAGAGTATTTTCCCTATCACAAATGACCAGCTTATCCAGCATCATGTGCCTGGGACTATGAGGGCATTGTATCTACAGGAGAGACCTGAAGAGACACGTATCTCCATGGAAGGCCATGTGAAGTGAGTGAGAGGATAAAGCGAGTGAGAGAGGAGGGGTCAGCTCCCAGGTTAAGACAAAGAGAGGCATCCCATTCAAGGAAGTAACACCTATGCACACTTAGAGTGATGTAGTGTGCCCCCCCCCATAACTAGGAATGCTGAGTTGCTCACTCCAACAAAATCCCCACTCTGCTATGTTAACCTTGGTCCATTCACTCTCAGAATAATCTACCTAACAAAACGTTTGAGTCCAGTGGCACCTTTAAAACCAACATTTAATTCTGGGTATAAGTTATCCTGTTCATGCACACTTCTCTAGGTACATTGAAACAGTATTCCTCAAGCCTTGCATATAACAGAAAACCACTAGTGGTCACATACAACTCTCATATCAAAACAGCTCAGCACATCATCAGCGACTTACAACCTCTACTGGATAATGACTGCTAACCACTTGAATCTACCTAACACAGTTGTTCTTGTGAGACTAAAATGGAAGAGGAGATAATAATATTGTAACTAATGTTGAGTTTCCATTGGTGAAAAAAATGAGATCTAAATATCTAAATAAATAAACAACCAAGGCACCAGTGGCTAGGTAGACATTAAGGTATGTGATCAGGGTTACTTTTTTTCAAACGCTTGCAGATTTCAGAATACTGCTTACTAAATCCATATGTTTAATGTCAGTTACATAGAAAAGATAAAGTGTGGTTTAGAGGGTATATGTTGTTAGATTTCTAATCCACATATAAACCAGAACGTGTCAAGAACATACATAGCACCTTAGCTGTAAAATGTTGCTATCCATTATAAATTGACTAATATAAAAGCTTGCCTTAAAGTGCCTTGACATGATGTGACCTTTGCAATACAACACTGTCAGCTCTTTCATTTATTAATGCTTAACATGAAGCATTTTGGATATATGACTTGCCAGTTTCACTGTGTAACTATTCATGCCAAGCTTTCTACTTTCCTGCCATAGGCTTGAAGTGCAATACAAGCTTACTGGAGACCTGTTACTTCATAACCGTAAAGGTCACATAAAATCCAGGTTCTTGTAAAAAAAATCGAATGCTCCATATTTCTAGCTTATCATATAAATAAAATATGTTCTGGCATCTATAATAGGTGGTTTCCTGGTTTCATTTGGGAATCCTCCTTGTTTCCATTATTATTTCATCTGTAGTCATAGTGCATGTAGCCATTTAGAATACTCCAAACAATAAAGAAAGCTATGAAGTGATTCCCAGAATTTTAAGCAGTAAGAAGTATATAATTTTTCCTTTAATAGAGCGTGTCCACTTCTGTAACTTGCAAAAATGAAACAAAAAATTCCATCAGGGCATGAACTGTATATTAATGAGTTCCCATGGAAACCAAGCGGTATGAAATCTGAAATTCTGATTGCAAAACTTTGTTTGATTTCCTGTTCAGTTCTACTAATAGTTCAGTTCTACTAATAGTGTGCCTGGGAACAGTTCCCTGTACTATGTATTTCAGACTCATATTGAATTAATTCTGCACTAATGTGTTCATCTAAATAATCATCACAGCCATTTTCAGAGCTTACAATCTTTTCACATCAAGAAAGTTTATTTTGTTTTATATTTTTTGTCAGATTCAGAAACAGTGACTTTAGCTAGGAACCAATATGGCGTAGCATATGTATACAAATCAAGAGAATCAGTCTGTTATAACATTCTGGAAACCAACTGAATCGATTTCTGGAAACAGAACAATATGACTTGGTCTCCCTTCCCACTGAGGCAATGAACTTCAGCAAACGATATCAGATTTACTAAATTTATATGCCACCTCTCACCACCAGGCAGTCTCGAGGTGGCTAACAACAGTTAAAACAATAGAACAGTAATAAATCTCAGTTTGAAACATAATACAAATAAAACTAAAAAGCATCCAGTACTAACAAACCTAACTAACTAAAAGCAGAAGAGCTCTGTCTGCAGACCCTGTGGAAGTTAGATAAGTCTCACAGGGCCCACATATCATTTGACGGCTGGTTCCAACAGGATGGGACCACCACAAAAAAAGGCCCTCACCCTGCTGGATGCTAAGCAAATGTCCCAGAGGCCAGGCACCTCAAGTATGTTGCGAACTGAAGAATGCAAATTTCGGGGGGATATGTTGGAAGAGGCAGTCTGCTGGGTATGAAGGTCTCAGACCATTTAGGACTTTGAAGGTAATGACCAGCACCTTAAATTTGATCTGGAACTCAATTGACAGCCAGTACAGTTGATTCAAGATAGGATAGATATAATCTGTCCAAGGATAACCCATCAGCAATCTTGCCACTGCATTCTGGACTGACTGTAGTTTCCAGAGCACCTTCAAGAGCAGGCCTACATAGAACACATTACAATAGTCAAGGTGGGAGGTGGACTGTGGCATGAATCACTATGACTTGGCCAGAATGGGACAGATATGGAGACAGTTGGCGAGCTTGGCACAAATAGAAACACATCATCCTCACCACTGCTGATACCTGTTTCTCCAGGGATAAGGAGATGCTGAGCCAGACTTCTAAGCTCATAACAGCTTAGCTCATAACACTAATGAAAGTTGGACCTCATGAAGAGCCAGGAACTGAAGGCCCCCAGAGGCCTAGACCTTCCCAGCCAGATGATGTCTGTCTTGGATGAATTTAACTTCAACTACCTGTGCTTCAACCAGTGAACATCCAGCAACCTCCAGGTGCTTATCCAGTAGGAAGAAGACTTGGGTGCCATCTGCCTATTGGTGGAATCCAACTTCAGGCCTCCTAATGAGCTCTGCTAGAGGATGCATATATGTATTAAATAATATTGAAAAGCTAACTGCACCTTGCAGAACCCCATACTTGACAGAGTGCTTGGTGGAACACTCTTCCCCCACCACTACCCTCCAATGGCGTCCCCGAAGGCAGTCCCATGAACCCCCAGTGACAGCAGACTGTCAACCAAGATCAAATGATCAACTGTGTCAAATGCTGTTGACAAGTCTAATAAAATCAATAGCACAGATCCACCATTATCCAATTGATGGTAGAGGTCGTCCACCAAGGCTATTAGCACTGTCTCAATTTCAAACCAAAGCCTGAAGCCGGACTAGAAGGGGTCGAGTACAAGTGTCTCATGCAAGAACCCCTGAAGGTGTTCTGCTGCTGCCCTCACAGTCACCTTCCCAAAATAAGGAAGATTTTATTTATTTATTTATTTATTTATTTATTCAGCTTATAATATTTATTTATTTTATTCAGCCTATACTGCAAGCAAGCTCAGGGTGGCTCACAACAAGATAACAATAAATAGTAAATTCATAAAAAACATTAATAATTCTTTCTATATAAAATTACTTAAAACAGTCCCTAATGGCAGCTTAATGCCTAATGGCAGGCACATTCCTGTCAATAACTGACACTGAGTTCTTATAAGCAGTACCCAAGGGCAGATGAGGCAGATAGAACACATTTATCTGATTAATCTTAGACTATCGGGCAGTAATTGGCTAAGTCCTCAGGATCCAAGGATGATTTATTGAGAAGGGGCCTAACTATGGCCTCCTTCAAGGATTTAGGGAAGAAACCCTGGAAGAGATTAATAATCTCTCTCAAGGGGTTCCAACCACTTCACAGCAGGATATAACCAGCTATGAGGGGTAGGGATCCAAGAGGCAGTTTGTTGGCTTTACAGCTAACAGGATCCTGTCAACATCAGCAGACGAGAGCTGGTTAAAGTGGTCCAAAAAAGGACCTTGATGTGAACATGGAGCCTCCAGCACACTACTGGGAACAAAACTGGTGGTGAGGTCAAGGTAGAGCTTCAACATTTTATCTTAGAAGAAAGTTGCAAAATTGTCACAGCTAAAGACCAAATTTCAAGTACTTTGGGACCCCACATTCAGGGAAGTCAAGTTTCGAACTATCCTAATAATCCAGAGCTCTTTTTGTAGCAGGAACTCCTTTGCATATTAGGTGACACACCACTAATGTAGCCAATCCTCCAAGAGCTTACAGTAGCCCCTGTAAGAAGAGCTCTGTAAGCTCTTGGAGGATTGGCTACATTAGGGGTGTGTCACCTAATATGCAAAGGAGTTCCTGCTACAAAAACAGCCCTGAAATTTGTGCCAGATGCAAACTTGTAGACACGATGGAGGCAGAAAAATAAGACTTCATTGCTGCCTTCACCTTCAAGCGGTCTCAATAAGGGGTTCTGGAAGCCTCATCACAAGTACATCGCCTGAGTCACTTTTGCCATCTAAGCTCATAGCTCTTCTGTAAACCAAGGAGAAGGGGAAGCATGGGATTGCAGAGGATGTTGGGGGCTATCCTGTCGAAGGCCTGACAGAGGCTGGCGTTTCAGTCGATGGCTCATCTACAGAACTGCTGCCTGGGCTAGAGAAAACCCACAGAGCATCCAATCCATAAGTCTCCATGGGAGAGCATAACAATAATCTGATTGCAGCAAAATTAGTGGGCTGACTCCCTTCATTTTCATATGACCTGAATCTGGACCATTGCAGAATACCAAACACAATGATCAGCAGAGTCTCCAACAATATTCACTTGGGGATCATCAACACCAGGCCAGAGAAGTTCTTCATCATCTTAGCCATGGAATCTTATAGGCTGTAGTATACATAGTACACTAATAAAATCTCCAACTATCCTGGCATTCCAATGCAGAAATTTACAGTCAAAACAAATATATAGGCTGCATTGAATACCTGGTGGTGGTGGTGGAAAGTGCCATCAAGTCACAGCCAACTTTACGGTGACCCCATGGGGTATTCAGGGTAAGAGAGGATCAGAGGTGGTTTGCCATTGCCTGCCTCTGTGTAGCAACCTTGGACTTCCTCAATGGTCTCCCATCCAAGTGTAAGCAGGGCTGACCCTGCTTAGCTTCCGAGATCTGATGAGATTGGGCTAGCCTGGGCCATCCAGGTCAGGGCATTGAATACCTAGTAGATGAAATATGCTTCTCACAGCCTCCTTTCCCCTCTTCTCCTGACTGATAGTTTATTCAATATCGAAGTGGAAGCAACTGAGCAAACACAAGTGGCTCACTGGTCTCAGTGATACACACCAGTTTCATAATTTCATCCAGAAAGAATTCATAGGTCAAAGGTTTCTTTTTAAAAACCATGTGGAGATTAACCATCATCAGTAACAAAGCAAAACAAAAAGAACTTCCAACGGATGATCCAGCATGGCCAAGGCTGTGGAAAGATTGGAAGGAGAAAGAGAGAGCCAGTGTGATATAATGGGAGACCCAGGCTCAAATCCCCACTATGCCATGGAAGCTTGGGCCACTTGTTACCCATATCAGTCTCCGTTTCAGGCCCATTGATGTGAAGAGTGTCTCCTCCCACACACACATGTGAAAATGCAAGTTCTGGGGGAAGGGTGTTTTTACACATCGTATACACAAGACCTAGTTTGGCACAGTAGATGTCTGAGGAAGATGGAAGATAGACAAGCACTTAACCAGTAAGTAACTTTATCGCTCCATCCAAGATACAAAAAAATAAAGGGAAAATATTTATTTATTTTTATTAGATTCTTTACTTGCCACTCCCCCAAAGGGTCTCACGGTGACTGACATTAAAAGCAATAAGATAAAAACAACATAAAAATAAATAAATAAAAATATTAAGACTGAAATATTAAACTATTAAAATATGTGGCTATCACCATACCACTAATAAAAACAGCCCAAACAATGGGGTTACCCTACAAAGGCCAACCTAAACAATTCAGCCTTGCTAGCCCTGCAGAAACTAAACAAGTCTGGCAGGGCACGGGGGTCATCCAAGAGTACATTCCACAGGGTAGGGTCCACAACTGAGAAGGCCCTTCCCCTGGTGGCACCCGACCAAGCCATCCTGGAGCCAGGCACCTGCAAGAAGCCCCTAGAGGATGACCAAAGGAAGTGTGGGAGTTGTAAGGGAGAGGTGGTCCTGTAGGTATGAGGCTCCCAGACTATTGAGAGCTTAAAAGGTTAGCACCAACACCTTGAATGGGATCCAGCCAGTGCAGCAGCTGCTAAATTGGAGTAATATGAGCTGACCATGATGTTCTAGTCAGCAACCTGGCAGCTGCATTCTGGTGCTGCTTGACTGCATCTCTTCTTCATTGGTCCTTTGCTGTGTAGCTCAAAATATTTAATAAGACAACTGCTATATATCTAAAGCTTGATTCATCCAATGCTTTTTACTGACAATAGATCAGAGAAAAGCAGCGTGGCTATAAGACGTAATATAGTCCATGGAACATAAATATCAGTCAAATAAATTCTGTAGAATGATCCCATGATGTGTTTTGTGCGGCCACTCACTGTCCATTCCCACTGAAACAACACCTAAGCAGGGCTCTTTTTGTAGCAGGAACTCCTTTGCATATTAGGCGACACACCCCTAATGTAGCCAATCCTCCCAGAGCTTACAGTAGCTCCTGTAAGAAGAGCTCTGTAAGCTCTGGGAGGATTGGCTACATTGGGGGTGTGTTGCCTAATATGCAAAGGAGCTCCAGCTTCAAAAAGAGCCCTGCCTAAGTGTAACTTTAATGGACCCATCATCATCTCCTGTTTATCCTTATCTTCACCTTCTTCCCTTAGTTTCTTCTTTGTCTCAAATTATGACCTCCGTATGGATATTAAATACTATATAAATGAAAGCTAAATAATAGAATACGTGGAATTTAATATCCAACAGCCATAACAGAGTGTCAGAAATTCTACACTGGAACATGCATTGGCCATCAATCCCTGGACAAAGTCTTTCTTCTCTTGGACAGAATACCAGCTCTTCTATGCTCATCCTCATCACTCCAAAGTTATCCAGCTGACTGTCCAAGTGCTGAGTCAGGAGAAGGATGCAGTTTGTTTAAAATCAGGGAAACCTATGTCCAAATCCTTATTTTGCCATTTTGCTATGAAGCATGCTAGATGACCTTGGAACAAAAAAGTGGCCTATTTTCTGATAGACAACATTAGCAGTTTCTTTTTTTGGGGAGTAGTGTGTATGTGTGTGTGTGGTTGACTTCTGGCGACCTTTAGTGGGGCTTGGACATTTCAGAGAGGTGGCTTGGTATTTCCTGCCTCTGCATCCTGGCCCTGGTATTCCTTGGCAGTCTCCCATCCAAGTACTTGCCAGGGTCAGCTCTCCTTAGCTTTTGAGATCTGATCTGGCTTGCCTAGGCTATCCAGGTCAGGCAATCTTACCAGTTTCTTCATTATTGCTATTTTCTGAAGTTTTGAGAATTAGCAGTAGCTAACAAGTTTATCACAATGAATTATCTTTAGAAGCACAGTGTTTCATTTGGGATGACCTCTAAATCTACTGCCAATCTTTATCAAATCATATCAGATATTTACAACATTTATCTAGCTATGTACTTCTATCCTTTCCCCTTTACACCCTGTGAAGTTGATTGGACCAAAAAAGCACAACTGACACAAGATCACCAGTTGAGCTTAATGGCTGCTGAGTAAATATTTGAACTTTCACATTTTAGCTTCTAATCTAACACTCTAACTATGAATCACCACCACCACCACCACCACCATACTGGATTGCTGACATACAGTTATATCAACAATTCAAAAATGGTTGGGGGGGGGCATGGCGTTGGCTGTGAAGATGGTGGATGATCCGGGATTGAGCTCTGCTCCTTTTCCCAGACCCCGCCATCGAGATTAAGCGAAGAAAAGCCTATTAGTCTAAAAACTATGGGGAAAACTGGTGGAACTCACCATAAACCAGGTGAGAGTGAATCGTCAAATGTAAAACCTTTTTTTTATGGCAGTGGGATGACGAAAGGCGGACAAATGGAAATCAAAATGGCCTCTCTCCTCGCACTTTAGACACAAACCTTGGCGCATCCGTTGCTCTCGCAGGGCGTCCGGTTGTCGCGATGGCTTGGATTTCAAGGGAGATGGGGGTGCTCTTCCCCCGGCTGCAGCGATGTCAAGCCTCAGTGTTTGCAGGTGATTCTCCGCACTCTTGGCAGATGAAAAACTACATCTGTGCATTTCCATGCATTAAGTCTCTATTAAACAGACAGGATTCTTTTCCTTCGGATCTTCTGACAACCCAGCATTCTGAAAGATAGGATACTGAGGCCTGGAATTATCACTGGCTAAAGTCTATGTCAGAAGAGAGCGTCTCTGATCTGGTTCCAGATCCCCTGGATTGTCAAACTGTGGAAACAACACTAGAGGAAAACTGGATCAATTCTCTTAGTGCCTTGGCATTCTTAAAGAACTATTCCAACTATTGCAAGCAGACCTGAACAGGGAGGCATCCATTGTTTTAAAAGTCAAGGGACCGCCCTAATAAGGCATTTTGAAATGTTTCTAAGTATATTAAATGCTTCTTTATAACCACTAGGGACCATCATAGCCAACCGGTGAGTTCGGCTTTAAAAATGTGATATTGCCAATTTATAATGTCGTGTCACTTTAAAACCTGTATAATTTAGTTTTGTTTGCTTGTTTGGGTATTTATTTATTCTAAAAAACCATACCCTGAAGAGTACACAGTACCTCTCATTTCTTAATAGAAACTGGGTTCTTTCATAGAGACCAGGACAAGCACACAGATTTGTGCATTGGCTCCTTCTTACCATCTGATGTATGCACATGTGTGCAGGCTGTAAGCACACTCGCCATAATGTAAAGATGGCTCCAGTGGCACCCATTTACCTATATGTAAGTAAGGCTGGGCTGCCAGGTGAAGTAGTAGTTTCATTCCACCCAAGTGTGTGGGCAGAACAGCTGTCTGGCCTCCCAAGCCATGCTGATCCTCTGATGGGTCCTACTTAACCCTTGTCCCACCAGAACCTCCCTGGAAGCCATCTGCCAAATTCCTATTGCCATGGAACTTCCCACAGCCTGTCATAACCAACGCCGCTCATCTAGGCCCTGGCAACTCACTGGACCTCCCCTTAAAGACAAATGCACTATTAAACCTGTGAAGAATGCTCATTAGAACCAAACCAGTGACATGTAACAATGTGCCAACTGAGACTCCCAGATCACAGCATCAGATTGGAAGTCACACCGTATCCCTGCTAAAACAGAAAACATAAGGTACTAATGATGTATTGCAATGGATATTATGAATCCTAACACATGACAAAGACTAACCCCATTTGCCAACTCAGCATGCAGTCACACTGTCAAAGTCACATGTTGCTGATAAGGATTCTTTCACAGAAGGAAACCATTAGAAGTTCAGTTGTTTTCCATTCTGATCACACTTGACTTCATGCCCACACACTAAGTGCCCAGTTGAGCTACCCAGTTTCAAGTAGCCGTTCCCATTGGCTGCACTCCCACACCAAAAATTCTGTTTCTATTCATAGTTTATGGTTAGATACCATTACAGGCTTCGATAGTATTCAGAGAAGCAGAAGAGACTGGATATATACCCCACTCTTCACTCAGAGTGGCTTACAATCTGCTTCCCCTCCTCTCCCCACAAAAGACACCCAATGAGAAAGGTGGGGCTGAGATAGCTCTGACCGCTCTTGAGAGAACAGCTTCAAGAGAACTGTGACTGACCCAAGGACACCCAGCTGGCTCCATGTGAAGGAATGGGGACTCAAATCTGGTTCCCCAGAATAGAGTCCATTGCTCTTAACCACTGCACTGGAAATATCCCTTTGCTTTAGGCCAAATATAACAATATCTGAAGAGCTGGCAATTTATAATATTATTCTCTGAATAAAACCATAAAAAACGCTATTGAATAGAAATCCCTTGCATGCCTTTCATATAAAAGTTCTCAGTGTAGAGCAATGGCCCATTATGCACACTCGTTTTACTGCAGTTACAGAGCAGCAAGCCCTCAATCCTGACTTCAAACTCTGCAGCATCCCCCTGCACCAATCCCTGTCTCCCAGTGTATTTATTCTACAGCCACAATTATTATGTAACATATAGAGATGTATTTTTAAAGGAAAGAACCTAGATTCACCTCCATGGAAACTGATCACTTATCTGTGGTGTATTACTGAGGAGCCCCCTAGTTAAAACCTGCTATGTTATGGACTGGCACCTCTGAAGACAGGAGTAAAATAAGATGAGGAGATTGGATTTATACCCTGCCCTTCACTTGGAGTCTCAGAGCGGCTTACAAACTCCTGTTCCCTTCTCCTCCCTGCAACAAACACCCTGTGAGGTAGGTGAGGCTGAGAGAGCTCTTTAAAGTACTGCCCTTTCAAGGACAGCTCTCGTCAGAACTAAGGCTCACCCAAGGTCATCCAGCAGCTGCAAGTGGAGGAAAGGGGAATCAAACCCGGTTCTCCAAGATTAGAGTCAGCACACTTAACCGCAACCCGACTGCACAGAGATGGGTGGCCAGTTCATCAACATAGGGAGATACAGTCTTCATCTTCCTGCCCCTGCCAAAGAGGATGACTGAGGTTTCTGTTCCTGGTGCCAAACCCGCGCAGAAACTATTTGTGATATAGAAGTACTAAGCCGTTCTGCAGAAGTATTAAGATGCTGACTAAGCCCCCTTCTGAAAACCATAACTTTAAAGGGCAGCCCCAGCCAAAATAGCCTCACAATGACCACCCTGGAATGCAGACAGAGGCTTCAAGCCCAGCCCGCCCCGTCAGGTATAACCAGCCACCGCAGGCCTGGTTACAGAATAGCGCCACCTAGCCTATCAAGTGCCCAGGGGCATTAGTGCTCCTTTTGGCTGTCTAAAATGTTCGCCTCTGCACCAGCCAAATGTCACCTAAAATGGCCGCCCAGAAACCCCTCGTGAAATAGCCGCCCCTAAAGCAAGGGGGAGTAGATAACAGACACCACACCTTCTAACAGCCTACTTAGGCTTGATTTGTGGGCAGGAAAATGGTGACGGGGGGGGGAGGCTTTGTCAGCGATTACCATTGAGTTGTGCAGACTAAGCCTTGATCTGGGCAGAAGGGGGCGGGAACGGCAGACTAAGCAGCCTTACCAACTGCCGCCGCTCCCAGACCTTAAAGGCCCAAGTTAACTCCCCCCCGCCTTAGGAATGAGGCAAATGAAGCCCCAGGCCAGAGAGGGCCTTCCTGCAGATGCAGTGCACCCCTGAAGCTCAGCAAAGCAATTCAGCCTCTGATGTGTTTTTTTTAAAACAACAACAACAACATTGGGCCGCCCTGGAAGCAGCCCCAGGGCCGAATCGCCATTCCGATCCCTGTTGGTGCCACGCAGGAACCACTGCTGCGCAACACCGCCTGGAACCTGACCAAGGCGAAGGGCACCGCCGCTGCCACCACCCAGAGATCGCCGCCACAACACAGCTGCCGCCCGGAGCCTTCTGAAGACGAAGGTAACCACCGCCAGCCTCCGCAGACGGCTATTGCCGTCCGTAGATTGCACTGCCGTCAGGAGATCAGCTGGATCTCCGCTACTCCAAGGCCTAAAAAGCCACGTCCCGCTCTCCGTTTGTGCTTGGAGCTGCTAATCAGACCGAGCACATCGGAGTAACTGTCATCGGGCGGGAGCAGCACCTGGCTGTTTATCCAAGCTGGCTGCACCCCCCGCCCACGTCACGACGCCAGGCATCAAGGCTCTGTTGCTGCGCAGCTTCCTCAGGGCGGCAAAGCAGCCCCCGGTGACCAGCGGCGTTGCCAGGTTGCCGGGAGCTGAGATTCAGACAGAACATAACAAACAAACATTCAAACAGATATGAGAGTAATATCAGTAACACTATACCCTTGATGTTACCTCATACATATAAATCTAAATGAACATCAGAGACACCAATGTTGGATCAGGCCAAAGGCCCATCCCGTCCAACACTCTGTATCACACAGTGGCCAGAAATACCAGGTGCCATCAGGAGGTCCACCAGTGGGGCCAGGACATTAGAAGCCCTCCCATTGTTGACCCCCCCCCAAGCACCAAGAAGACAGAGCATCACTTGCCCCAGAGCCCCTATCTATACCTTGTGGCTAATAGCCACTGATGGACCTCTGCTCCATATGCTTATCTAATTCCCTTTTGAAGCCGTCCATGCTTGTAGCTGTCACCACTTCCTGTGGCAGTGAAAATGTCTCTTGCTACCATAACATGTTTACTATTTAAACAATATCTTAACATTCCACTGTTATTTTCCTATACTTCTATCTTTAAGTTATGCAACACAATAGGTTAACATGTTTTCTACTAATTAGTTTTGTGTCTAAGTCTTCTACCATAATCTTCTACAAAATGCATTTAAGTAACTTTCAGTTTAATAATAAAATTCTTTTTTCATGCTTTTTATTACCAAGAACCTTAAGCTAAAATTAAATGTATTACATCTTTTATTGAACATTTGAACCTTAACATCACAATAAATTTATCTTCTATGTAGTTATCAGTTATCAGCCTTAAACAATCTTACTCTAATAAACAGTCATAGTTGTTCCCTAGACCAGACTTTTTTCTTATACAATTCATATTCTTTTTGGTGAAACTATTTGAAAGACTGGTTTCATCTTTCCATAAGTATTTTAAATGTACACTAGGTTTTTATGAATATATAGACAGCCTTGAAATTAATCTTTCCTTAATTTTTTTTTAATATAGGCTATAATTTTTTTCTAGATCATCTTAACCAGTCAACCATAAATAGGGATTCTCCAGACCAATCTTATAACAAAATCCCTAAACTGGTCTTATTCTTATATCTTAGTTTCCCCCCCTTCTTTTTATAATTTCTTCTTTTTAATAACGTCTTGGATCCATGCCTCTTCTCCCTGTATGTAGAAAGTCTTCCTTCCACGATTTACCATCTATATTCAATGTCTAGGTTTGTTTCATCTTCTCTCTAGTAAGTTCTCCTCCTTGTACTTTTAAGGGTTCCAGAATTTGAGAGTCCTTTAGTAAGACTATTATTCTCACTGCTGAAATCCTCTTGATTCTCACTGTAGATTAGTTCCTCTTGTTTGTAATACTGTCTTGTGTCTTGCACAATTGAATGCTGTAATTCTTTTTCACTGTGGTTTGGGTAAGCTTGCTTGTAGATTGGATCTGCTTCTTGTGCGGTTGGGTGCTGATACTCTTTATCAGTGATTTGGTTTAATGCTGAAGGCATTTGGTCTAGTAACCATTCAAAAGCCTGTTTGACTGCCTGATTCACTGATTCAACAATCACAGCCTGAATCTTCTCCCAAGATATTTGAAACGTGTCTGATTCTACGGAGCTCTCCATATCATGTTTTCCAGAGTGTGCTGAGTATCGAATGACAACAGTTTCAGTTCAGTCTAACAATGCCCAGCGTCTCTGCAAATTACTTATCAGTTGTCTTTTCTTAGAAGGATAAAATCATCAATCATAGGGATCTGGCATTGGTTGGACTATGCCCAAGTTGAGTGTGTCCTAACAAAGAAGGAAATAAGTAACACAAGACCTATTTTGAGGATGAATAAATTTTATTATCAAATCCAACAACCATAGGAGAAATTAAACGTGAGCTTCAAGAATTTTTTGCGGTGCTCATCTCCGTTTCAAAGCCGAAGAGCCAGCGCTGTCTGAAGACATTTCCATGGTCATGTGGCCGGCATGACTAAACACCAAGGTGCATGGAACGCTGTTACCTCCCCACTGAAGTGGTACCTATTTATCTACTTGCAATTTCATGCTTTTGAACTGCTAGGTTGCCAGGAGCTGGAACTAGAGATGGGAGCTCACTCCGTCATACGGCACACTCGGGTCTCGAACTGCTGAACTACCGACCTTCCACAGCCTGCAGTTCTTCCCATCTTCATGAATGGGGGAAAGGAGGATCTGAGTAACTACCGATCTGCAGCTTGATGTCTATACCTGGAAAAGTTTTAGAAAAATCATCAAGCAAGCAGTCTTTGAACATTTAGAAGGAATGGCTGTGATTACTAAGAGCCAGCATGGATTTCTCAAGAACAAGTCATGTCAGACTAACCTTATCTCTTTTTCTGAGAACATTACTACCTTACTAGACCAGGGGGATGTTGTAGACATAGTTTATCTTGATTTCAATAAGTCTTTTGATAAGGTTTCACATAATTTTCTTGTTGACAAGTTGGTAAAATATGGTTTGGATCCTATTACTATTAGGTGGATCTGTAACTGGTTGACAGATCGCATCCAAAGAGTGCTTGTATATGGTTCCTCATCCTCTTGGAGGAGTGACAAGTGGAGTGCCTCAAGAATCTGTTATGGTACCTGTTTTGTTCAACGTCTTTATAAATGATTTGGATGAAGGAATAGAGGAAATGCTTATTAAATTTGCAGATGATACTAAATTGGGAAGGATAGCAAATATGGTAGAAGAAAGAGTCAGGATACAGGATGATCTTGACAGACTGGAAAACTGGGCTAAAACAAATAAAATGAACTTCAGTGGGGATAAATGTAAAGTTCTACATTCATGTAGGAAAAATCAAATGCATAATTATAGGATGGGGCAGACTTGTCTTGGCAGTAGTATGTGCAAAAAGGATCTAGGGATCTTAGTAGACCATACTCTGAACATGAGTCAGCAGTGTGATGCAGTAGCTAAAAAGGCCAATGTGATTTGGGGCTGTATCAACAGAAGTATAGTGTCCAGATCACACAAAGTGATGGTACCACTTTGCTTTGGTTAGACCTCACCTATTGTGTTCAGTTTTGGGCACCACAATTTAAGAAGGGTATAGACAACCTGGAATGTGTCCAGAGGAGGGCAACGAAGATGGTGAGGGGTCTGGAGACTAAGTCCTATGAGGAAGGAGCTGGATATGTTCATCCTGGAGAGAAGATGACTGAGGTGATATAACCATCTTCAAGCACATACAAACTAGTTAAGATACATACAAAACATAAGACATTGGTTAGGAAGGATTATTGAGGGAATGCCCCCCCCCAAGTCTTCACATGCTGGTGGAAGATGGCAGCTCTCTCCATAGGGAGAGAGTTCCAGAGTTGGACAAGAAGGCCCCCTCCTGGGTTGCCACCCACAACCCACCTAATCTCAGAAGTTGGGGGGCATCCAAAGCCAGGCCTCCTGAGACCGTAATGGTTAGGCAGGTACATAAAGAATTAGGCAACATCCTGACTGCAGTGTCCTGTGCCAATTGAAGATTACAAACACTTTTCAAGGGCAGTCCCACATAGAGCAATAATCTAATCTAGATGTAACCAACGCATGCGCCACAGTGCTCAGACCTTTTCTGCCCAAGAAAGGCCACAGATGGCTAACCAGTCAAAGATTGTAAAAAGGCACTTGGGTCGCGTTCCCATGACGAAAATGAAGCTTACTCCTGGTAAAGTTTATTTAAGATTACCATTTGATGACGAACATCTTCTGGGTAAGAATGAGTAAATGTAGCATGCAGTATTTAGTAATTATGAACATTCTATTTATCTACTCCAGTCCATATTGAGTTATCTACTCACGTATTGGTCCAGAGAACTTAAACTGCCAATCTGGGGAGCTTTGTACTTCCAAGCTGTACTTTATTTCCTTTATTTCTACAGTACAACAAATGCTTCAAATATTTTAAATGCCACTAGAAAAACATACAAACAAGAAAAAAAATATTTTATGAACCTCTACCAGATCCTAGTTTAGTGATTCCCCCAAAAGTAAAATATCTCATTCACTTTAACTTTTCCTCATGTGGAAGTTGCTCCTACTCCTTACTCACTTTGATGATCCTTCTCTGTATTTTGTTTGACCTTTAAGATACCTTTTGAAGACAGGACAACCAGACAGTGCACAGTATATCAAGATAGCTGCACCATGGATTTATGTAAGACATACTTGGAATGATTCACTCTTTTTACTGTGTTACTGAGCTATCCACACACCCCAAAGGTCATTTTTCCAGACAGCCACAGCTGATTCAGAATCTTCTCTGTGTGGCAGATTTTATGAATCAGTCCAATCATTCATAAATTTGGAAACCTGATCTTCACCCCAAACAGTTAAGTAGTGCTTATATTGGAGGAACTACTTTAATCTGTTATGAACATTGTACATTTATTCCTACTATCTGCTTCCTGTACCTCCCCCAAGGACATCTTCATTCTCTGAGTGCTAAGCTTATTCAGGAACCTTTAGTAAGGGGCATCAGAAAACTTTTGACGAAATACAAATATAGGTCATATTTGATGACTGTCAATTAATTCTGTAAGATTCTAAAAGAAGCTGAATTTTCCTTTGCAAACTTCATGCTGTGTTTTCTTTTGCAAGGTTTGCTTATCCATGTTTAGTAGACATCATTAAAACTAGAATAACTGGTGTACTGATTACAGAAGAGGATTTGGGTTTAAAGGAAATACGCCACATTAAAAAAAATACTTGCCTATAAGCAGTTCAAGTTGTAGAAGTCACACTAAAAATTTCTTTTGGATAGAGCTGGGTACAAGGGTTCTGCACCACAAAGGCAACAAATGGATTCTGGGATTAGTCTCAATATCAGATACAGTTAGAACGCTACAGTGGCATCTGACAACTTTTGCCCCAATATACAAATGCCATGATGTGTACAACACAATGATCCTGCCTGTGGAAGCTGACACGGTCCTTGGGAGTGTGACCGCTACCGCTTGTGCTATGGAACCATGCCTGTCCTGGCTTTTTAAATCCTGCCAGGAAAAGGTATCGGAGTCAGTAGTGAAAGTTGTCAGTTCTTCCCTGATTGAGGGGGCTCTCCCTAGATCTTTGAAGGAGGTGGTTATTAGACTTCTCCTCAGAAAAACTTCATTGGTGACCAATTTAGACCACTTTCCAAAATGTCTTTTCTAGGGAAGGTGCTGGAGCATGTGGTGGCGCAGCAGCTCCAGGGCTCCCTGGATGACACATCTGCCCTTGAACCATTTCAGTCTGGTTTCAGGTCAGGGTATGGTACTGAGACAATTTTAGTTGTACTGGTGGATGATCTTCACTTATGGTTAGACAGAAACAGACTTACCTGTTGATATTGTTAGATCTTTCAGCACCCTTTGACACAGATGACCACTCTATTCTTATCCACCAGCCTGAATACAGAGTTGATGTTAAGGGCATAGCACTCTGGTGGTTTCACTCTTTTCTGTCTGATGGACACAGTCCCCCAATGGAGGTATAGAATCAACTGAGTGGGATTTGTCTTGTAGAGTACCACAGGGTTTTATTCTCTCACCCATGCCCTTTAATATATAGGAAGCTGCTGAATTAGATTGTCTGGAGCTGTGGAATTTGGTATCATCAACATGCACATGACACCTACCGTGTTTTCCCGAAAATAAGACACTGTCTTATATTTATTTTTTCTCAAGAAGACACACTAGGGCTTATACCACAAATACATAGAAATCCTGCTAGGGCTTATTTTTTGGGTAGGAGTAGGGGAAACAGGGTAGCTCCGTTTGATTATCCAAGCCTCCTGATGTGGTTTTATTATCCAGGCCTCCTTGATTTTGAACTGGTGCTTTGAGGCTGTAGTCAGGTGGCTAAGACAGAAAAAGCTGAAACTGAATTTAGAGAAGACACAGGTAATGTTGGTCAGGATGGCTGATAGTTTAGAGTGATTGATTCCACTTGTCCTACCGATGCTGGCGTTTTCAGAGCAGGTTAACAGCTTTGGGGTGCTAATGGACCCTGACGTGCTGTTTGAAAAGCAGGTTGGCATGGTGACTAGGAGCACCTTCTACCAGCAGCATGTGGTTTGCCAACTCTGTTGTTACCAACTCAGCCAATCTGGCTACACTGATCCATGCTTCTGAAACCTCACAGTTGGATTACTGCAATATGCTCTGCATGGGTCTGCCCTTGAACACAACACAGAAACTGCAATTGGTCCAGAATGCAGCAGCCTGAATATTGTCAGAGGCTAGCTAGCTGCTGGGAACATGTTGTCCTCCTTGAAACAGCTGCTTTGGCTGCCAGTCTGTTTCTGAGCTCTATTCAAAAGTGCTGGTTATGACTTCCGGTTGATGGCGGCACGTTCACGGACTCACCTCCCGGACCTCCCGGGGGTGTCTCCATGCTCTGGCAGACGGGGGGGG
>NW_015169189.1:806512-816586 GCF_001447785.1 Gekko japonicus | reverse complement strand
CTGTGACTGGTCCAAAATCACCCACTCAACTTCCACAGCAAGAACCTGGGTCTGGCAGACCCTGCTCTGAAGCGCTAACTACTACAACTAGGGTAGCCAACCTCCAGGTAAAGATTGCCGGGTATCACAACTGAACTCCAGATCTCCCCCCCCCCGAGAAAATAACTGCTTTGGAGAGTGGGCTCTATGGCATTCTATTCAACTGAGGCCTCTCCCCTCCCCAAACCCTGGCTTCCTTAGACTTCACCACAGAATATCCAGGAATTTCCCAACCTGGAGCTGGCTACCCTAGTCAGGTTGGGAACCTTAGTGGAGAGACAGCCGTTTTGATAGTTTATTCTGTGAGGGAAGAGTGTCAAGGCTGGCAGTGGGCGGGGGAGAGGAGCGGACCCAGCACCCAGCCAATGGCATGCGAGTACTCTTAAGTGGAAGTTGATGGGCCAGTGGCTGATGGAGCACACTGCACAGCCAATGGGAGAGCCAGAAATGGCCAATACGTAAGGTATTATATATATATATATAGGATATTTCAGAATCCTTCTCTCCCAGACAACAAACACACAAACATGTCTCTTCACAGACCTTGTGTCCTTTGGGAATGTGTGTTTGTGTGGTGGGCAGTGCATCTTGAATCAAAAGTTTTGAAATTGTAGTAAGATTCTCGAAGAGGCACGTCAGGGATGCTATCCTGAAAGCAGTTGCTGCGACACCCCTGAAGGTGGGGGAGAATGCTGTCAGAGCGCTAAAGGATATTCCATTTGAAGTAAGACAACGCAGAAAGAAATACAAAGAACTTGTGTTTTTCCTCCAAACAAACTCAATTGGATATAAATGGCTGTTTCCAGAAGGAGTAATATTCAAGATCAAGGAGAAGTAAGTCAAGATTGACTCTGTTCTTAAAGCTCAAGAGTTTCTAAAGGAGCAGCTGGGAAGGCCAGAGGATGAGAAAAAAAGAAGAGGACAATAAGTCCAGTGGAGAGCTGGAAACTGGTTCGTCTGGTGAGGACTCTTTGTCTGAGCAGGGGGCATCAGCCCTGAAAAGTTCCTACAAACTGCGGAAGAGAGAGAAGTAGTAAAGGCTGAAGGACTCTGAATTGTGCCTTTGAGAACTTTGGTTCTAGGGGATGATGGGGGGCACTGTTATTGGGCAATTAAATGTAACTGGGAATGGTTAAAAGAGTTAAAAGATTGACACAGTTCATAAGAAGTACAAAGATGAAAAGTCTGAATGAAGTATAAAAAGCTAGTTGGAGATCTCCTCCCTTGGGTTTTTAGTTAGTAGTGGGTTCTTTACTTTCTCCCTTATATGTAGCTTTCCCTTTCCCTTTTTTCTGTTCTAGTTTTTGTAGTGTTTAAAAAATCAATAAAAAATCCCCTCCGGGGGCTTAAAAAAAAGTGCTGGTTATGACCTATAAAGCCCTTCACAACTTGGGACGCAAAAATTTGAAGGACCATATCCTTCCATATGTCCCTGTGCTCCAGCTATGGTCTTCATGCAGCCATCTGTTGGCTATCCCACCACTGTTTTAAATGCAGAACACCTTTCTTCACACCAAATGCAACTCAAAACAGTTTACATATATCAAGAAACCATCCAAACAATCTGAAAAGCTCTCAGTGACCTGTCACCTTAATAAGCTAATAGTGGATATTCTTGTTACAGCTATGATTGTATAACACTATACCTCTTTAGTGCCTCTTTAACATTCTTACAATTGGAAGCCCTTCTAAGAAATACTTAGAATTCTGGTTCTGATGAACTCGTATTTCTGTGTTGAGCAACTTAAAAAAAAAGTATATTTTAAATGTATATTTTCCACTCAACCCCCCTTTTGGAAAAGCCTTAAACCCCCAAAATTCAAACTCTCAGAACATTCTCCCATGCTATAAAAGAAAGCAGTATTAATACAAAAGATATAAATAATATGAACACATCAGCTTCTTTGATAAGCTCATTCAGAACTTTTCACTATTCAATCAATCAAGTTTCATCTTTTCTTGTAATAGTTTGATCCAGGCATTTCATGCACAAGTCAAACATGATTTGCATGTCACAATATATTCAATTTCAATTTATTTCTACAGTCCTTAGACCAGTCATAGAAAAAGAAGTACACCTTTACAATATTCCAAGATTTTAAGATACATCAGTGACACCTTAAAAGCAAATTAAAATTTAATCTACTATCAAACAACTATATCTAACTAGCTACCTTAGAGTTTCCGTGATCTGAGTATCACCATACAGAAACTGGCTACTTGGTGGGTAATTTGGGGGTTTCTATCAGATAGAAGAAACTCGAGTCTAGCTTTTTCGGAAAGACTCGGAATTTGTTCAGTCAGCGGAGTGATTTTATTACGTGCCACCTTATAATACGGACATCTCAAAAACATGTGCTCTGTAGTCTCAACCTCCCTTAATGGGCAGGTACAAAGCCTTTCTGAGAAAGGAGCCAGTGGATTCAATCAGTTTGATGGAAAGTTAATGCTTTCCTGACTTAGAGACGTTACTATCAGCTTCACCATAAGCACTTTGAACACTGAAAGTGTCATGCACATCTTCCATTTGAAATTATTAGAAATTTAGAGTACCAACACAGCACAGAGGAGAACAGTACAGGTCACTAAGAAAATAGATGAACTGAAGTTAATGGAATGTCCCTATATATAAAACATAACACTTTGTTAGAGGCATGGGGCAATCAGCATAAACCCTTTATACACTTTATATATTTTACTTTTTTCCAAACACAGAATGTCAACTTTAGTAGCCTCTTCCTTAGAGGCAACAGAAATCCCATCTTTTAACCAAATCTTAAGATTTCTAGGATCATTTAAATTTATAAAACTAAAATATTGTATAACTAAGCTCCTCGATATCAGAATACTATATCAAGTCCACAATACTATATTTTTCTAAAAGTTTTCACCCTTATAAGAGTAATTTTTAAAATTAGAAACTGTAATGATTCCTTGTTTTTGGTGTGTGTGTGTGTGTCTTTAAAGTTTGGTTGCATGGCTGTGGTAAGTAGACTAGAGTGGTTGACAGAGGCAAGTGTGGTATGATTGGTGGTTGACAGAGAGGGGGAGGGGTTTTGGAAGTGAAAATGAGTGAATGAGTATGTATGTCAGTCAGGTTTTACAGTTATAGGTTTGACAGTTGATAAGTTCAGTTAGTTCTGTGTGTGAAGGAGAGACAAGCAGTTCTGTGTTGAAGCAATTATAAGCTGAAAGCTGAGTGTCTAGGAAACAGTAAAGTTTAAGTGAACAAGAGTTAAAGGAAAGTCTGAGTGACAGGCTAGAGTGAAACAGTAAACGTATATAAACAGTAAGCAAGTGTTACAAAGTTACATGCAAAGATCCCTGACAGTGAGGGAGAAGATTGTGTGGGATACCAAAGCAATTGTTCAGTATTTACACATTACTAGTTACATTGTACTACCCTCTTATTTATGCTTTATTTCAATAAATCCTCTTTCATTCAAGTATACCAGGTCTGAAATAAATACTTCCTCAGGACCACATAGTTCCTCGCAAGCCTTGAACTCGGTCTACCAAAATAGTAAGAACAACAGTAAAGTATAAAAGGTTTGGAAATCCTTAAAATTTCCTGGTGGCAGCTGTATATACCCAGATAAACAGAATAAAAACAGAACTTTTAAAGTGAAACCAGTCCTCCCTAATAAGGAGGACGTCACACACAAACAAATTGTCCTTTGGGGTTTATTTCATGCATCAGATCTTCATCAGTTGCTGCTGCTGAAAAGATGGACGACACAAGTAAAAAAACTACCTTTATTTTTTTTTCTTCTTCATCCATTACATACTTTTAAACAGGGATGTATTTTATTATTCAGACATTCAGGCAATGTTGATTTCATTAGTTTAGACTGGGAAAAGCATATAAATGCAAACATTGTTGGCTTAACCTGAACATAACTGCATAACTTACTACTGACCAGATGTGGTACTAGGACAAGGTCTTCCTTTAGCATTAAAATGGAGGACTTAAAAATATTGCTAAATAGCAACGTTGAGATTCTGATTTTTGCAGTAAACAGGTTTTGTGTTTTTTTTAACCTTCAAGTCCATAATTGTATTAATTTACAGACTGTTATGTGCAAGTTTATATCATATAAACACTGTACAGGCCAAAGAAACCCTTGAGAGTGACACTGAACATGTGTATGATAATAGATACTGCGTGTATTTACAAATATCATGGAGAGAAAAATTGGTCAAATACTGCAAAGAAAATGTTCACATTAAGATGGTCAAGTTTCACCATCTACCTTCTCAGCTCAAATAAAAGTAAAAATAAATTCATAATCTCCTCAAAAGTTTAAGACATTTTCAATAATACAAACAAGTAAAAGTGGAAAGTTTCAACGAAGTCATATAGTTTATGCTTTTATAGGTCAGGTTCAAGCTTTTCAGTCAAGGATTTACTAAAGCCATTAACAGCAACAGTGACAAACCATGACCAGATCTGCACAACGTTTATATGTGCATCTAATTCGAGACAATGCACTGCACTTTTGGCTGTTAAGGGGGAAAAAATAAATTACAAAACAATCCCTGTAAATGCAATAATGAATTCAAAGGTGTGCATTTATCCATTTTAATACACATTTTGAATGTTATCACAAGAGATTAAAAATAAATAAGTATGCCAAAAGGCATGCACTGATAGTTATTAAAAGTTAGCTCTAGGAGGCTTTTAAAAAGACAACATATACAATTTGAGTTTTGGTCAACAAATCTGTCCAGCCATTCTCTTTCCTTTATTCAGTCTCCTCGTGATACTGACAGCTAAACATGACAAAAGCACACCTCTGTCATTATGGCTTTAAATGAAGCAGGTTTTGAAAAAAAATGGAAACGGCTGCTTTTTCTACTGAACAGCTAGTTTGTTCATAATACAGGCACTTAAGGGCACTATGGGGGAAAGTACCTGACCAATTCTATTGAGTGTGTCTTAGAAGCATTGCAATATTTCACCAAAATAAGAAAATTCCAGAAATCCCCAGCAGAGATCAGGAGCTATGAGCTAGCATTCGTTAAAGGCAGTATTAAATCCAACCCATTTCCATTTCTTCACTGAAATCAAATAGCAAATAATTTACAAACAGATCAAAATTTGTTACATGGCACATCGAGTCCTTCATTTTAAAGTTGACATTCAGCACTAACTTTGGATGGGAATTTTCAGTTTTAATTCCCTTTCCATTTACCTATGTTCACAGTTATTTCCATGTAGTGTGTTTTTACAACCCCTAAGCATCTTGCTGCTGAAGCTTCAGTCTTGATGTCAGACATATCCAGAAGCACAATTTGCATTATACAAACATTTTGTATTTCTGTACAAGCACTATTGCAACTTCAACTACACTGCATGTCAATTAGAGGCACAACAAAAGCAGATTTTGAAACCCAAATTTACTGACACTGATTCATCCCTCCTGTGGAAACAACAGTATTTAGATTTTGTCATCAGAGGAGTCCTCTTATCCTGCTTCTGTTTTGGTACCACTGAGCAGACTGTACCATGTTTTCTGACAGGATTTAATGGGAACTTGCAAATGTAGTACCATCAAAATAATGTAGGAGGAAAAAAATCAATGCAGTTGTTACTGACAAAAGAAATCTCAAAGCAAGACTTACTTTAAGTGCTCGGGTAATTATGTTTTCATTTGTATTGTTCTTTTGGAAATCAACTGCTTTCAATATGGCATCACAAAACCCCCAGTACATGCCAGGTTTATGAAATATCTAGTCTTCAGCTAATATATTTTCTATGACAGTTTAGTTTTGCTGAGGAAAAAGCAGCATTTGTTTTTCATTGGTCCAGTATCATAGTGGTCAAATAAGTATTCATGTTGATATAGCTTTAAAGCTTCCAGAAGAGATGATCCAAAATAAAATATGAATGTTGGACAATCAAACCAAAGTATGTATTATGACCTTCTCATTGAAAGAGGGGTGCTGGAAAGACATGTGGTCACTAGAGATGACTTTCACAATACAGCAGATGAGCAAGTAAGTAATTCCCCATGATCTGTCTTCTTCCAAAGTCATTTGTGACGCTGAATGGTTTTCCTTTTCCTTCGCTTGAAAAAACAGCAGCACCTGCAATGTTGACATAAAAAACGTCTCATATAAACAGAAAGAACTGGGGAAATTTAACACACGTAATGGTATTGCTCTAAATAAGCAGTTCAACATTTTTAAGCCATTACAAAGTACATCAAAAAGACAAGTTACATGGACCGATGGCAAATGAAACTTATAAATATCTCTATTACAATTCACCCCCCTGAGGCATCTAGGCATTCAGTGTGATAAAACAACAATTACATAGCATGGCAGTTTCCTATACATTGGATTTGTTAGATATGGACAAACAGTGCATTATTCAGGCAAGTTGATATATTTAAGCTGAAATCAGTGGCCCTTTTGCTGAGGCTCAATTCAAACAAGTAAGTCTTGGCTATGCTTGGGTACTTTCCAAAAATGGTAGAACACTTAAGTCTTTAAATGCCACTTAGTTTTGATATACCAAATGCAGGTATATCCATTTATTGATGCTACTTTCTCTCTGTAACTGGGATTTTTAATCAGGGTTAAATCCTGGTCAGAAAGAAGGGCAGCCGGGGGGGGGGGGGGATGTGTGAAAAGCATGACAGAAGGTTCACGCCAATTACAAACAGGTTTGTTTGTGATATCTGAATTGAGCTTAAATATTATGTGCATGTATTATTGCCATTCTGCTTAACTAAGATTTTGGTGGATTTCTCAAGTCTTTCAGTGGTCATGAGAACAAGATGCATGGCTAAAATTGGGAATGACTTTACATAACTCAAGGTTGTATATTTGTATAGTTGTTGTATTACTTTGGGTTCTGTTGCTGTGGGTGTGAGATATCAATTACATGTAATACCCTGTTTCCCCGAAAATAAGACCTACCCCAAAAATAAGCCCTCGCAGGATTTCTATGCATTTGTGGTATAAGCCTTAGTGTGTCTTCTTGAGAAAAAATAAATATAAGATAGTGTCTTATTTTCGGGGAAACACGGTATTAAAATATTGCCAATTATATTGTAGTACAATGAAGTGGAGGTGGAAGAGAGGGAATGGAAGTGGTGGATGTTGGTACTGATTAAGTTTATCAATAACGGAACATTAATTACTGGGACTAATCTCAGATGTTACACAGGACATGGACTAAGCAGGACCACTGCTCCACACAAACAAGGTGACCAACATGCACTAAAAGTGTGGCACAAATATGTTTAGGACTTTAAAAGTTCGAAGTGTAGGTGGCAATGGCAGCTGTTTAAAGGCCAATCTAATATGTTATTAACTGCTAATCTTTCCAAAACTAAGGGCACCAACTAACACATCAAGGTTTACAAAGGCATGGATGACAGATGCTATATAAACATCCTCCACTGAATTTCAAAACTGCTGCATGTAGTGAACTTGGTAAAACTGTGGAGCATGACTTGAGCATCTAAACACCAAAATAAATTTCAGAAGAGCATCTAGATATTGATCGTGAATAATCTGTTATCACCTGTGAACTTGTATACCTTGCTGCTCACTGTGAACTCCAAATCACATTTTTTTAACACTTTATACCAGTGCTCCCTCCAAGCTATGGAGTCCTGTGAGCAAAAATTCTACTTTGTGAGCTACTGGTATTAAAGTTGTGAGCAGGTGATTTGGCTACTGCATAAATTAGTGTGCTCCTTCCTGAGCTAAGACAAAAATGTGTTAGCCGGAGACTAAAAAACTATGAACTAGCTCACACTAACTCAGCTTAGAGGGAACACTGCTTTATACACTACTTCAGTGTCTCAAAAGCATTTCCACACAGCTGAAGAGCCAAATGACATGTCCTTAACTAAATGGTCACTAGAGGGCCCTGCCTTCATTTGTACTAAATACAGTTGATATTTCCCAAGTGTTCTGTTGTAGTTATTCACTGTGAAGCAGTGTTGAAACAATCTATAAATTGATACTTTCTAAAAGTTATTCAGAGAAGCAATAACAGTTAATATGAATTTGTATAATTAATTATATAAAAGGACATAAAACATTTCAAAAATAACTGTGTGATAACAGCAAAAGACTATTTCAGGACTTCTGTTTGCATAGCTCTTTCTCAGACAAAATACAAGAGGAAAGCAAACATATGTTAGTCTAAGATGCCCTGTATGATGTAATGAGTCTACAATGCAGGCTAACAACTTCTCTGTTACTCCGCTACAAAGAAAACTGTCAAATCTTGTGAGAGCAAAGGCTTAACGCATGGGAAAGGAAATCCCTTCTTCCCTCAACTCCTCTAGCTCTGACCTTTCCTTCTTTCACTTTAAGAGAAGTCTGTACAACAGGATTTCCCAGTTCTATTTTGTGATTCCCACTGCTTTCAGCAACTTTGGCTTTAGCTGTCTACTCATTCTCAGGCCCACTTTGTTCTTACTCATCAAGATATATGGAATGACTGAACTGTATTTTAGTAGGCTCAGGGAGGCTTTATCTGCTATTCTCCTATTAGATTAACCTTTCTAACAACCCTTTATTTTATCACACTAACATCATATTTGTCACATTTGTCAAATGGCAAGGAATGACAAATGAATCTGTGTCAAACACCGAGAACAAAAAACTGCAAACCAATTGAAAAAGCTCATTGTAATATCTAGAAGTCATCTTTTTGATTAGGGAAATCACCGAAGAGAACAGTCCTGCAGAACACAAGAACACTAAAATTCATATATAAACTTAGTAAATTCTTACTGAAAGCAGCCTGTACACCTGCCTTCCCTGTCGTGGGCCCCACCTTACGGAATGACCTGCCTGATAAGGTCAGGAAGGCTCCCACTCTCCTGGCTTCCTGCAAACTATGCAAAACTGAATTATTCAAGAGGGCTTTTATATACAGGTAAAAGGGTAGTACTGTAACAAAACAGTGCAGAAAGATACTTGGGTAGGTTATGGACTCTGGTCCATATTACTGTGTTGCTGTAAGTAGGATCCTACTAAGTAATTTTTGCATAATTTAACACGCCATGTCAATACTTATGCTTTGCTTCAGATCTGTTTTCAGATTTCTACAGTCCTAATCCTATTGTATTGTTTACTGGATGTCTCATCCTGCATTATACTGACATACTCTGCGTAATCCACCTTTGAGTCTCAGTAAAAAAGGCAGACTATAAAGAATACAAATAAAAAAATAAACAGTGACTACTAATCCGTGGCTGTGCCTCATGCAAAGCACAAACAGAGCACATGTGCATGCATAGGTAAACTGAAGAGAAACACTTAGTTTTGTTCCACTGCTTTCCATTTATACCATTTCCCTTGACATGCAGCATTCTGTATATATCAAATACCACACCTACTTATTTAAAATATACATACCAAAATGGGCCTGGAATGGTATACTATCATAAACCCCATACTTAAAAAAATCAAATATTCTTTTTGTTTAATACTACCTATTTCAATTCAGGAGAATACACTAAGTTTTCAATAAATGAAGTTTCTGAAAATATTCTTATTTTTTTTCTAAAATTCATCTATAGACAGACAGTGTTTATTTGGTTAATACCAAATTCACTCAGTACTGTGATGGCCCTGTTCCAGACATAAGCACAGAAAAACTGTCTTCAAGTCAAAAAGAGTCAGTCTAAGGGTATCAGAGTATGGACTTGACAAGGGAATGTATCAGTGCTATGGAAAGTCCAGAAAGAATCTCCAGACATAGCCTCTTGTGCTGTAAGACAGAATACATTATTTTAACTACTAGCAGAAAAGCCCGTTGTGAAACCGATACAACGGGATCTAGAAATATGTGATCTGTAACGAACGCATAGGCTGGATGGTGGTAAGGTAAACAGTAGTGGGTGAGGGTGGGAGGGGGGTGGGGGAACGGCAGCGGCGGCCGGAGGCCTCTGCATCCCGTTGCTGGCCCTGGAGTGAGTGGGGGGGAAGGGACCCGGCCTCCAGTTGCCGGCCCAGGAGTGGGTGGTGGGGGAGGGGAAGGGAGCGGGCGACCGGAGGCTT